>NC_079423.1:17289513-17397013 GCF_026213295.1 Gadus chalcogrammus | reverse complement strand
ACGTCTCAGCGAGGAAATACAGTTTCTAATCTCAGAGAGACGCGTGAAGAAAGTCTATTTCCACAACGGAGCCACTGGCACAGCGGAGGGGAGGAATGGTCTCTTAAATAAAACATTCCTTCTCTTCTCTTGTCTCCCAGGCGCTCAGACAAGATGGCCGAGCGTTCTGCTGGGGGCTCGACGGAGACGAGTGTTTAAACAGTATAGAAACCGAGCGAGGAGTGACAGGGGAGTGGGATGAATCCCAGGTAAACGTGTTTGATCGGGGAGTTGGAGGAGGGGAGAGTCAGCCTATCTGACACGTCCCTCCTTTCAGAGCCTTTATGTTGGGACTCTGGTTTTATTTAACACTGTCAGCTGTTACTTCACAGCCGTCTGGATCGCTCGCTGACTGCTGCTGGCGGCCTCGGCCAGCCGCCCTGAAATATAGTTTGTCTCTGGTTAAATAAAGGTACGGTCAAATAAATAGAGGATGTTTGAATATGTAATAAGTTATATATCCGACTTTGCTTCGTTGAGATGTTTACTCAAAGGCAACCAGGCGTGTGTGTGTGTGTGTGTGTGTGTGTGTGTGTGTGTGTGTGTGTGTGTGTGTGTGTGTGTGTGTGTGTGTGTGTGTGTGTGTGTGTGTGTGTGTGTGTGTGTGTGTGTGTGTGTGTGTGTGTGTGTGTGTGCGTGCGTGCGTGCGCGCGCGTGCGTGCGTGCGTGCGTGCGCGTGTGCGTCATGAGGTTGAACTGCGTGGGCAGAGCTTGTAGATTTCATCTGCCGGTGGGACAGTGTCTCTGGAGAAGTCTGTCAGGTTCCACTTCTCGTTTCCTGCTGGCGACCATCGTTGGTCTGATATCGATCGTCTCAGCTGTCCATTAATAGCGACATCCTCCCTCCTCGCTCATCATTCTCCCATCTCCACCCGGCTGCAGAGCCAGCTAGCTGCCCGCTGCTGCGCTACGTAGCCTGGGGGCGCTAGCGCTCAGATCTCCTAGCACGGGACTCGACCTGTTAATAGGACACGAAGCGCTGCTTGTTTTCTGTCAAATCCAGAACGTCCAGTTTTTTCGCCGGAACTTCAGCTCACCTCATCAAACGAAGTTCAAGGTCTTAATACTTAGGCTCGATCGATGAAACACACCAGGATGGAATATACTGCGCATCAGACCCTATAGTGAGCCCTTTAGCGGATGCACTCGTTCACAGGGACTTACACATGAGAGGAGAACAATTAAAGTGCAAGCGCTGCACGGCCTGGTTTCTTAAGCAACAGCCAGACCGAGAACGGCTTCAGGAACCTCCGGTGACTGACTGGTTTATCAGGGAGGGGGTCCAGTGCAACGCAGAGTTAGTTCATTAAACACAATGCAGCACTAAACTCAATGTGATGGGAGAGGTGGGTCTTCCAGGAACGTTTTTGAAAGACCACACGACAACGCAGAGTGACAACGCGGCATGTGTTCACGTGTTCATGTGTTGATGTGTTCATGCCCCCACCCGCTCCACCCAGTGGTGTTCTGGAGGAGGGGTGGTGTAGGTAGTGAATGGATCAGTGTGGAGGAACTCAGGCTGGCTGGCGAGGGTCAGGGTCGGAGGTCGTTTGGAGAGATGTCACTTTAGAGGTCTGGGCGTAATTCATTATGAATTCATTATTAAATCATTATTACTTCCAGGTCGTTTTATCTGATTCCTCATTGGTCTCATTTTGGTTATGCAGGAAATGTCAATCACACTTATTTGACGATCTTATTAGTATTAATCAACTTTCTTCTTAATATATTAACTGTTTTAGCTTTCATATTTGCCAAAGCCATTGTAATATTGGTCTAACTATTCCCAGCTTGTGCCTCACACCGTCATGCTCCCCCCTCTCTCTCCTCCCTCCCCTCTCTCTCTCCTCCCTCCCCTCTCTCTCTCCTCCCTCCCCTCTCTCTCTCCTCCCTCCCCTCTCTCTCCTCCCTCCTGTCTCTCTCTCCTCCCTCCCCTCTCTCTCCTCCCTCCTGTCTCTCTCTCCTCCCTCCCCTCTCTCTCCTCCCTCCTGTCTCTCTCTCCTCCCTCCCCTCTCTCTCTCCTCCCTCCCCTCTCTCTCCTCCCTCCCCTCTCTCTCTCCTGCCTCCCCTCTCTCCTCCCTCCTGTCTCTCTCTCCTCCCTCCCCTCTCTCTCCTCCCTCCTGTCTCTCTCTCCTCCCTCCCCTCTCTCCTCCCTCCCCTCCCTCCTCCCTCCCCTCTCTCCTCCCTCCCCTCTCTCTCCTCCTTCCCCTCTCTCTCCCCTCCCGCCCTCCCCTCTCTCTCTCTCCTCCCTCCCCTCTCTCTCCTCCCTCCTCTCTCTCTCCTGCCTCCCCTCTCTCTCCTCCCTCCCCTCTCTCTCTCCTCCCTCCCCTCTCTCTCCTCCCTCCCCTCTCTCTCTCCTCCCTCCCCTCTCTCCTCCCCCCTCCCCTCTCTCTCCCCTCCCGCCCTCCCCTCTCTCTCTCTCCTCCCTCCCCTCTCTCTCCTCCCTCCCCTCTCTCTCTCCTCCCTCCCCTCTCTCTCTCCTCCCTCCTCTCTCTCTCCTCCCTCCCCTCTCTCTCCTCCCTCCTGTCTCTCTCTCCTCCCTCCCCTCTCTCTCTCCTCCCTCCCCTCTCTCTCCTCCCTCCCTCCCCTCTCTCCCCCCTCCCCTCTCTCTCTCCTCCCCCTGCTGGTTCGGTTATTCCCCTGAGCTCCCTCCTTTTGAGGCGGTGCGGGGACACAGTCATCTGTACTTCCCTGTGGAGACGACTGAAAGGACTCAAACACACCCGGCTGCTGCACCTGAAAGCTCAGTCGACTGGAAAGAGTGTGGTGTTCCCCCCCCCCCCACTGGAGCCCCCATACCGGAGCCTATTAGGAAGGCTTTGGGCTTTTAGAGAGTGGTCTCTGGGTGATGGTGAGATGCTTTTATCCACAGCAACTCGCAGTGAGAGTTCAGATCCATTTATACAGTGGGTTTGGAATCATATCCTACAGTGAGTTCAGATATTTGTACACACAGAATCAGATATGTGTATACAGTGTGTTCAGATACATATATACAGTGAGTTCAGATATATGTATACAGGGAGTTCAGATATATGTATACAATGAATACATGTAAACAGGGAGTTCAGATACACGTCATTAAAGACCCTGATGGTAAGATTAGAGAGTTGTAAACTAACAGAGAGAGCTGAAGAGAGCCAGAATAACAATAAAATATCCCTGTCCTCTCCTGCCCCATTTTGTCTTGAAAATAAACAACCCCCGCTCCAGTAGGTTAGGCCGACACCATCACAATCAGAGGACTGAGTTTACTGGTTCGAATATATCAAATCATTATTCTCAGTTAATGATATTTTCAATGGTACCAAAGGTATTTGTTAGTGAGATTGGATACATATATATTTCTTTGGCGTGGGCTGTCGGGAGTACAATCATGAGTAATAAATCGTAAGTGTACTCCTACGATGGTGGTTGGATATAAAGTGTGTGTGTGTGTGTGTGTGTGTGTGTGTGTGGGTGTGTGTGTGTGTGTGTGTGTGTGTGTGTGTGTGTGTGTGTGTGTGTGTGTGTGTGTGTGTGTGTGTGTGTGTGTGTGTGTGTGTGTGTGTGTGTGTGTGTGGTCATTCACACCTCTGGCACCAATCATATTTCAGAATTGGTTGGCAGACTCTGGGAAATGGAACTAAACTGTTTCTAATTACTGTTCATTTGAGTCCCTTCCCCAGTGATATGGTTTGGTGATGGCTTAAGAGAAGGATATTTGGTTTGTGTGGACCCATGAGAAGGATATTAGGATGGTGTTGGCTTATGAGAATGATATTTTGTCAGGATATGAGTTGTGAAATGATTGTGCAGTCGCCAACTTGACATTCAAATCGAGAGCTTTGTTATCTGTTGGCTGATGAGGGAACTTCAACACATCGGATTTTCAGCTGACAGTTTAGCGCTGATCTGTATCTTATGCAAATGATTCCTCATTAAAGAGATTAAACACACACACGCCCACATGGGCACACAAAGTTAAGTGATTTAAGAGGCGTGAAGATGATTTTGTACAGAGATCATATGCTCAAAAGTGCAACGTTTAAGTGATTAACTGACCAGATTAAGCTCAGTAATTAAGTAATTAACTGACATAATTAAGGTCAGTAATAAGTGATGAGTAAACGCAAAGCCCTTGGCACGTTAACTTTGTGGCATTGTGTCCGGATAAGAGTTGGTATGGTACGAAGCGTTTTAAAGGATGCTTTCTTTATCTGCTCGCTGAATCGATGTGGGACTCCACCTGTGTCTAATGCGTGTTCAGAAGTCAACTGCTTGTGTGGTGGGAGAGTTGACCCGGTGGTTAAACGTCGTCGAGCCGCTATCGATCAGTGGTGAGTAAGAGCGGGAACACAACCGGTGCGGAGCGGGGACGGGAGGGCGGGACATCAGGAGCCCTGCCCTGAGGGAGGTGAAACATCTTCCTGTTCCTTCTGGAGGATGAGTCAGTGAACCTCTCTGCTCCCTGATTGGCTGCGTCTGCTCACTGTCTCCACGGTGTCCTAGGGTCCCCGTGGAGACCGCGGGCTCTTTGTTGTCGAGCATCGCTCTTCCTCTTCCTCCCTGACCGCTCTGACTTCATCCCCCTCCAGCCGACCGGATGCTACCACAGGATCTAATTTAAATCTCTCTCTCTCTCTCTCTCTCTCTCTCTCTCTCTATCTATCTATCTATCTATCTATCTATCTATCTATCTATCTATCTATCTATCTATCTATCTATCTATCTATCTATCTATCTATCTATCTATCTATCTATCTATCTATCTATCTCTCTATCTCTCTCTCTCTCTCTCTCTCTCTCTCTCTCTCTCTCTCTCTCTCTCTCTCTCTCTCTCTCTCTCTCTCTCTCTCTCTCTCTCTCTCTCTCTCTCTCTCTCTCTCTCTCTCTCTCTCTCTCTCTCTCTCTCTCTCTCTCTCTCTCTCACACTTTTCTCTCTCTCGGTCCTCTGGTCTCAAAATGGCCGTGATCATGTTCCTCCCTCCTCTTCCTCCTCCTCCTCTTCCCTCCCTCGGTGGTCCGCTCCCCGGGTGCCCCCCTTCCCTCGTCACGGGGGGCTGGGGGGGGGGTTACTCCATCAGAGCCGGGCGTGGTGTCCCCGGGTGGTTCTACGGCAGCGAGCCGCTCCTCCGGCCGGCTCAGAGCAGCGTAGCGGCGGTGGGAGCGGCGGGTTCTGCTCTTTGTGTTGTCAGACGTGCGGCGGCGGCGGCGGCGCTCGGGGCCCTGCTGGGTCTGAGGGCTGAAGGCTCATCCATTATTCAGCGGTCCTGGTTAAGGAGTGCTTCCTCCCGGTGTTTCCTCCCGGGGGCTGAAGGTAGCGGTCCTTCTAATCGAGTGCGGGGCGCTGCATTACCTGCCGCGCGTTCTGCTCGCGTCCGATCGATTCCCCCCCCCCCCCCCCCCCCCCCCCCCCCCCCCCCCCCCCCCCCCCCCCCCCCCCCCCCCCTGCTCCGCCGCGGTGCTAATGCTCGGTAATGTTTCCTCTCGGTAACCTCCCATCAAGGGAGGTTTGAGGGTTGGGAGTTGACACCACTCCTAGGCTCAGGTTCGTAGCCAGACACGTCCGTAGGGCCTGCAGAGAATCCAAATCACATAGAAGTTTAGTTGTCCTTTCATTTGAAAGTTCCTCTGAATTTGTTCCGGACATGGATAAAGTTTGACGGCTTCCCCATTCATGGGAGCTGCTGCTATGGGCTAAAGGCATTAAGATTGGATTTAAAGCCTTTTTGTGGTATTTAAGTACAGACTCTGTTGTGTTTTCTTGAAGAGAACCACACTCATAAAAGGGATTACTTGCAGAGAGATGCTTATTAGAAATGCATGACTGTGTTTTGCTAAAACAGCACTTTCTAGCTGTAAGCGCTTGTTAAGATGCCACTGAAATACAGGAAACAATATTTAGTTTTAATATTATTAGAACACAAGTTTCGCTATAAGAAGACTTTTTTGTTAGGAGGTTCATAAACTCAATGTAAAGACGGTTTGTAGCGGGCCAATCTCATTCCACCGGCCCCCCTTCCTCCGGCCTCGTTCTTATAAGCGTATCACACACCGTAGTAAATCCGTAGTGTACCTTATTATGCAGCATCCTCATCTCCAGATGGCCATCGTAAATCCTGCCTCGAGACGCGTCGAACCCTGTAGTAGCTCCAGCGGAGCGGTCGTGTGTTCAGGTTCATTAAATTCCATCCAGACAGAGATTAATACGGGGGGGGGGGGGGGGGTGACGACCACACCACCCCAGGGACCAGGGTTCAAACCCCGCCTCAGACGGGATGAACGTTATTAATCCCTAAAGGGAATCTGAATACCGTCACCGTGCCCATGACGTAGACAGGTTCCATGACAGTTGGGCAGACATGGAGACGAGCGCACACACTCCTCCGAACCGGGTACAGAATGGGCGGCGTGTGGCTCAGAAGGTAGCGGGTTGGCTGGTAACCGGAAGGTTGCTAGTTCGATCCCCGGCTCTTCCCAGTGCCCCTGAGCGAGACAACCTCCCCCTCACTGCTCCAGATGAGCTGGCTGTTGCCTTGCATTGCCAACGCCGCCGTCGGCGTGTGAATGGGTGAGGCAATGTGGTAAAGCGCATTCACCCATACATACTGGCACGCTTCCACCGCCCAAGCAAGGAAAGGAGATGGTTTAAACCTGATACACACTCGGTAAACACGCTGTGTTTATTCAGCACTTTCCTACGAACCAGCAGCTGCCCGAACCAATGCACAGGGAGCGTCCCACTTTGAACGACTCACTGGGGCATTCAGACCGGGATGACGTCATGCTCGGATCGCTGCTGCTGCTCCTCCTCCCGGCTCTGTCTGTCTGTCTGTCTGTCTGTCTGTCTGTCTGTCTGTCTGTCTGTCTCTCTCTCTCTCTCTGTCCCTCTCTCTCTCTCTGTCCCTCTCTCTCTCTCTCGGGCCCTATGGATTAATATTTCATCCTGTGTACTCTTGTTTAACTCGGTCCCTGTGCACGGTGTTCTGTGCTGATTCACGGGACCACATACCCGGCCCTTATTTATATCCCGGTGTGCTGATGCGTGGGAGGCGGGACCAGGGAGTGTGAGCGTGTTCTCTGATTGGCTGAATAACATCTGTCCACCCTAGACTGCTAAATGGCCCCCGTTTTCTTTTTATGGCGTGACGTTGATTATCCATTACAAGCCGGATAAAATCTGCCCGTTAGTGACATCACAGTCAGCCTACCAGTTGGTACAGTCCACTGGGAAGCCTGGTAGGCCAATCTACCCATCGTACGTCTGGGCTTTCTCTACTCATGACTTTCCATCTAGGGTTAGGGTTAGCCCTTAAATACACAGGGGTGTGCATATTGACTTAATGGATCTCAGTTCCCTCAATGATCGTATCGTTTCTGTGTCTCCTTCAGATTAACGATGATTAATGACTTCCTCCACGTCGTGTTTCCTGGAGGTTATTTGTCTCGTTCGTGGGCAATGTTTAAAAGTATTTAATGCTTTCTTCCAGAGGGGCTGTGATGATTAACCAACACCGTCACAATTAACGACTCGACTAAAGCTAAAGCCTTGTGATGTGTGGGCGTGTCTGCGGAGGATGACGGCTGGTTTAAGAAGCAGCCTCACCTGGCCCGAGTCACACTGATTGGACTCTGGGGCTGCACACCTGTTGCTCGTTGAGTAATCAGTGTGCACAGGTTAAACTAGCCATCAGCACCCACACTGTGGGATACCTCCCGCATGGCAGCCCGTTGCAGCGCCTGCTGTGGTTCATTATACTCCAACTATCCAATTAAAGGGTTCCAACATCACCACCCTGCGTCTTGGTCTGGAGGAGCAGAACGGCTGCCTAGGAGGGTCGTACCATGAGCGTTCTGCACTTCTACTCCTTACCAAAGGAAAGAAATCCACCTGCTGTTCGGTTAGTTCTGAAATAAGAGCAAGAGCCTGAGTTCTGTATCCACCAAACAAAAGCCCTCTTTGTGAGCGGATTGGATCCAGAGCGCATCCGTCTGACAGGTGAGTCGTTAAGGCGGCCTGAGAAACGCAGAGTACCTCACCGTCTGAAGGGAAATGGGTCGCGGTGCTCGAGCATCGACTCCACACAGAGAGAGAGAGAGAGGGAGAGAGGGAGAGGGAGAGGGAGAGGGAGAGAGAGAGGCGACACCCCGTGTTCCGTCTTCTCTAATTGGTCCTTGGGAGGAGGTGTTGTAGCGAGGACGCACGGCGGGAACATAAACTACTCCAAGCTGCCAACGCTACGCCTCAGAGCAGCGCCGCAGGGGGGGTGGTAGTGAGGCGGGGGGTGGAGGTGGTGGTGGTGGTGCTCCTGGAGGAGGTGGTGGTGGTAGGGGTGGTGCTGATGGGGGTGGTGCTGTGTTCCCTGAGCCGTGTTGTAAGAACAACTCCTCATCGTCTGAAGTGATGAATGGGTGTAGTCGTGTTCGGTCTGACCGGGTGAGGAGGAGAGATGCTATACTGGTGACGGTGACTCTGGGAGGCGAAAACAAGAGGTGAACCCTTTCTGTGATCTAGTTCCTGAGTATGGGATGCATCGGGCCCTGTGTGGATGGTTAGATCGTTTTTTTTACCAGAAGTGAACGTGTTCAAGTCCCGCCGCACTCGTCGGTGTTTGTTTGCTCGTGGTGACGAATCAGCAGGCCCTCTGAGCAGGACAATCGACGAGACCTTCGGAAAACGCTCCATCACACGTTCGACGGCGTGCGAGTCAGCCGCCTCCGCGACCCCACAGGCTCACCAGGGGCCCCTGGTGGCCCCCGGCCCTCCGGTTGGGAACCCAGAGAGGGCGGCTCTGAGAGCAGCTGACTCAGCGCGACGGAGCGGCCTCCCGGAGGTCCTCACCAGCTGACCTTCTGTCTCCTAGAGCTGATCCCCCCCCCCCAGAGATGTGTTCGGCCGATGGCTGTCGTCTCCTGCATCTTAATGGTTCTCCTACCCTACCCCCTCCTTCCCTCAAGACCATGGTAACAGCCAATCAGGGAAGGCTCTTCGGAGGAGGTAGGATGTGATGGATTCCTACGCCGAGGAATATCTGTAAGGAGGAGGGGCGCATGCTGTCGTCGATGCTAGCGTAGCGCTGTAGCTATCGATGCTAGCGTAGCCCTGTAGCTATCGACGGCCCCCCAACAGGGGGGGCCGTCGATAGCTACAGCGCTACGCTAGCATCGATAGCTACAGCGCTACGCTAGCGCCTTAAGACAAACGGTTTTGTTCTGTTTTTGTTGTGGTGTGAGTAACGGGGAGGCTGACTCACAGGCAGACAGTGGTGGGATGGGATCGGTCTGAAACTGGAGGTCATTAAGGGAGTTTAGTCAAAGGCAGCCAGTAGACATCGTGAGTTAATGCTCAGCTCCATTACAGGCCTGAGGACGAGGCCGGTAATAAAGGCG
The DNA here is from genome assembly GCF_026213295.1 of Gadus chalcogrammus. Taxonomy (NCBI): domain Eukaryota; kingdom Metazoa; phylum Chordata; class Actinopteri; order Gadiformes; family Gadidae; genus Gadus; species Gadus chalcogrammus. Next base: position 17,387,602 of record NC_079423.1, on the reverse strand, counting down.
ATTGATTAGAGCCGTCGTTAGGAACTTTTACTGAGCACTGAGTTCCGCCAAAAGCCTCAAGACTCACTTGTTCAGAATTAAGCTAGACTCTGCATAGCACGTCCCCCCACCACCCCTCTTAAACATATTGTATGTCGTACATCCCCACACTTACAAATGTTACTTGGCATTCTGTAGCATCTTATCCTAGCTAGCTATCTTTGTTGTACACGGGGAATGGGTTAACCTAGTGATTGTTAGTGCTTGGCACTTGGTTCTATGAACATCCTTACTGTACCGACAGCGAAACGTTGTCTTTCTTCTGACAAATGTATAAAGGATAAAAGCGTCTGCTAAATGCCCTTAATGTGGATGTAAATGTACTGAGTATGGCCTGAACCGCCCTCGCACTGTTCCTCTTCCGTTGAACGTCACAGAAGTGTTAACATTCTCAGACGGCAGAGGAACCGTGAGCGGCAGCAGGTGGGAGGAGAAGGGTGACTCCGAGATAAAACCTGGAACGTTTCCCAAGCCCGCGGGGAATCTGTCGATGACAGGACGTCACGATGACAGCTGAGCCGCGGTGGTTTCATCGGGTGCCCTTCCAGCGTTCATAATATTGTGGTGATACGGAAAAACATGCTGAATCGGCAGAGGTCTCAAAATGGAGTCATGGAACAAGTCTCATCAACTGATTCTCCAAGGCGTCTGTGAAGACGATTAGTGGATGTTTCAGGGCTCATGACTCAAAGCTATACATATGTGGGTTGGATTCCTTCTTTTCCAGTCTTCTGTGAGCGAGATGCCCACAGCCCCTACCTGCTGCTTAATGAAAGGTATCTACCACAAACCCTCGCTGTGCGTCTCTGTGGATTGAACCATCTGCTGAATGACTTAATAGTCAAGGAGATTGTCATGTGGAGGAATAACTTGAGGTATCTGCCTCATACCTTCCTAGTTCTATGGTTTAGCGTCCCACTAAAGCTGTTTCAGTCTCTGTAAACAGATGGTGTCTCTTCATCAGGCTGCTATATTGCTGTTTTAGTCACTCAGACCTTGTAAACACAGCTGTAAAAAACGATCTTAAACGCTGTGGCATCGCTATGCAAATGAGCTGTGGCTGTAAATGACAGACATGATGGAGACACAAGGCTTGAATAAATATGTATAAATAGTGTATATCATGTGTTAAAGTGTTCCCTCCGCCCGCTTTCTGATGGTAATCATCCCGTTTATATGCTCTCCATGTCCTCTAGCGGCCCTACCATGTTTTGCGAGAAGTCAAATTGTCCATTTACTGTCATTGTTGCTGTTTTTTAATCGCCTTAAAAAAAACAAAGTCAGCGAAAGTTGGAGCTTAATTAGTATCAGAGCAGTTAAATATACACTCAAGATAGTTCAAGTCGATTGCCTGAGAACGATCTGCACATGGGCAGTGTTGAGACTGTTTGACGACCATCCAAAAGGTTCTGGGTTCGATCCCCAGTGTCTACAGTCTAACCTGTAGGCATCCTAGAGAAAGATGCTCCTTAATGACCTGTCTCTGTACTGTCTAACCCCTACCTGCTCCTTAATGACCTGTCTCTGTTCTGTCTAACCCCTACCTGCTCCTTAATGACCTGTCTCTGTACTGCCTAACCCCTACCTGCTCCTTAATGACCTGTCTCTGTACTGTCTAACCCCTACCTGCTCCTTAATGACCTGTCTCTGTACTGTCTAACCCCTACCTGCTCCTTAATGACCTGTCTCTGTACTGTCTAACCCCTACCTGCTCCTTAATGACCTGTCTCTGTACTGTCTAACCCCTACCTGCTCCTTAACGACCTGTCTCTGTACTGTCTAACCCCTACCTGCTCCTTAAAGACCTGTCTCTGTACTGTCTAACCCCTACCTGCTCCTTAACGACCTGTCTCTGTACTGTCTAACCCCTACCTGCTCCTTAACGACCTGTCTCTGTACTGTCTAACCCCTACCTGCTCCTTAACGACCTGTCTCTGTACTGTCTAACCCCTACCTGCTCCTTAACGACCTGTCTCTGTACTGTCTAACCCCTACCTGCTCCTTAACGACCTGTCTCTGTACTGTCTAACCCCTACCTGCTCCTTAACGACCTGTCTCTGTACTGTCTAACCCCTACCTGCTCCTTAATGACCTGTCTCTGTACTGTCTAACCCCTACCTGCTCCTTAACGACCTGTCTCTGTACTGTCTAACCCCTACCTGCTCCTTAACGACCTGTCTCTGTACTGTCTAACCCCTACCTGCTCCTTAACGACCTGTCTCTGTACTGTCTAACCCCTACCTGCTCCTTAACGACCTGTCTCTGTACTGTCTAACCCCTACCTGCTCCTTAACGACCTGTCTCTGTACTGTCTAACCCCTACCTGCTCCTTAACGACCTGTCTCTGTACTGTCTAACCCCTACCTGCTCCTTAACGACCTGTCTCTGTACTGTCTAACCCCTACCTGCTCCTTAATGACCTGTCTCTGTACTGTCTAACCCCTACCTGCTCCTTAACGACCTGTCTCTGTACTGTCTAACCCCTACCTGCTCCTTAACGACCTGTCTCTGTACTGTCTAACCCCTACCTGCTCCTTAATGACTCTCTGTACTGTCTGGCCCCCTACCTCCTTAATGACTCTCTGTACTGTCTAGCCCCCTACCTCCTTAATGACTCTCCAAACTAAGTTTCTTTGGAGAACAGTGTCTGCTAAATGACTTAATGTTGTTATAATGAGAGAGCGTTCAGATAACCTACCTCTGCGTTGATTCCCCATGCGGTCGCTAATGACCGCCCATGCTAGCAAGCTGAACTCTATAAGTACCCATAATGCATCAGCGTGTGAGCCAGCAGGTGTCTGAGCGCTCTCTGGGACGGGTCCAGAATGAGTTCTTAACATCTCGTAATATATGGAGTCATGTTCTTCCTAGACGGGCCTCTAGATCATTGGTTCTCTAACTTGTTCTGCTAGTGTACCACCTCTAAGATATTTTTCACCGGCACAAAAAATTTTTGGGAGAAAGAATTAACATAAATAATATGCGTGTGTTTTATTTGGCAGCGCAACATGAAACATCAAAAGGGTGCAAATACTGAAAATGAAGTGAGAAACATGGGCCTGGGCTTCATGCAACTGTGAAAAAAGAATAGTTTTTATTTTAAGGTGTACCCCCCTGCAGTACTCCAAAGTACCCCTAGGGGTATGCTGCGTACCCCCATTTGAGAAGCAGTGCTCTAAAGGGGTGCAGGAGAGCCTGGATAATGGCCTGAGCCTTTGGCCAAACCCCCTGTGTGCCCGTCTCCCCCGTGGACCATGCTGCCATGGCGACCCCCCCCCCCCCCCCCCCCCCCCCCCCTGTGTGGTCTCCATCCTAAACCCTGGAAGGGGAGGGGCGGGGTTGCAATGGAAGCATGAGCCACTGCTATTTCTGTCATTTTGAATGATGCGCAGACCTTTGACATAAGTGACCAACCGGGGGAAACGCTGACAGTTGTATTACAGGCTGCTGCAAATGTCATTTATGACCGGGACACAAAACTAGCTGATCTTCACTTTTCCTCGTTTTATTCTGAAGAATATACCCCACAAATCTGCTGCTGTTTGCATCTAGGGAAGCAATTCCCCAATATAATATAATACATTTGTGTTGTTTTTACGTTGTTTGGAGTCACAATTGATTTGGAGTGGACTGCATGTCATAGTTGAACCCATCTGCAGTCGGTGATGGTCTCTCGCCCGCTGCAAAACATTAATGTACTGTTTGTTCTGTTTGTTTCTTGCAGTTGGAAAGACGTCCCTGATCACTCGCTTCATGTACGACAGCTTTGACAACACATACCAGGTAGGTTGGAGAATTATATTACCAGGGAGGTGGGGTCAAAGAGATGCATTTTTACCATGTAGGTGTTGTAATAAAGATGTGTTTTACCAGGAGATGGAGATGGAGATGGAGATGTATAGAGAATGGGTCTCTTATGTAAAACAAGCATTAAAGTACAGTATACTGTGTAGTCTAACTGGATTACTTGTCTCATTTCCACCCCAATGTTTAATTATTTGACTGTGTGTTTTTGTGTTCTAGTGCGTTTCAATTGGTGTGGGTGTTTCGGTTGGTGTGTGTGTCCTTTTTGTTTGTGTGCATTTGGTTGGTGTGCGTCGGTGAGATTTTGTGTGTTTCTAAACGACGCCTTGAGGCTGTGTCTGACCTCTACCACACCTGCTAAGCACATCGTATTTCCAAAGCATAATAACCAGCCATGCATCTTACTGCCACAGAGAGACCCTTCCTCCTACTCCTCATCCTCCTCCTCCTCCTCCTCCTCCTCCACACTGCAGAACGCGTCCAAAACACTCTGTTCATTGAGTTACTTTTTAATAACGTGAATATAACAACTCGCCAAGGCTAATATTACCCACCGCCGCGATATTTCGGGATCATAAACGTATGCGTTTCTTTATGAAACATTTTCTCTCTTTGCTGAATGTGGGTGTTTTTATTTTAGGCCTGTTCTTGTCCTCAAATGTCACATTAATATTGATGCATCGTTGCCATGAAATCACGGCATGTCCCTGGATTATTAAATTACCGGCATTGCGACGGCGTTTCTCCTTCCTGTCGGGATACGAAGGGGAATCCAGACCACCCCCCGCCGTTGGGTAAAGGGAACGGCAGAGCCCTGGACTCGGTCAATAAGATTAGACGGACGTGGCTGAACTCTGAGCTAGCTAGCTTCTCTTGGGACGGTGAGAACGATCCACCCCACAAACAGCGATGTCCACTCTAAGGTCTTGGATAGATCAGGTCTGCTGCCCCCCTCCCTCGTAGACCGTCTAATCTATCCATTTATCAATCAATCATAGATCTGGGCGGGCGACTCTTTCCTGATTGGTTCTGAGAATTCAGAATTCACTAGCTAGTTAGGGTGTGCCCTTTTTTAAAAGGCAACCGCACTTTATTTCCCAAACTCTTATTATGAAATCCAAACATCGCCAACTCCCTCCCGCGGCCTCCTTCCACATCCCCTAAATGGTCGTCTTCAATCTGTCATCAAATCTAAATCAAACTACACGTAATCTTTAAAACAAATATTCCCAGCTTTTGATATTAAGTTTGTGCACCATCTGTTTGATGGTGGTGGGAAAATGTCTGGACTGCATTTGACCGAAGAAGAGCCCTTATATCCTCGACCAGATTACACCACTCTGCTGCTGTAACTCTGGACTTAAACTCTTTTCTATTGTGGTCGTAGCTCGGAGCTTCTGCAGTCACACAAGGGCCTCAATATGCCCCTCGGTTCCCTGGCATTCAGAACATGGAACTAGTAGCTAATAGCTAACTAGTAGTACTAAGGTAGTTTAGGGGTGTAGGGGTGCTAACCCCGGTGTCCACAGACATGGCGGACACCCCTGTAACCTTCTGGTCACTGATTGGGTAGTTTCGCTCCTCACCTTTTTATACTGTGTGGTGAGGTCCTTGGAAAAACGATGAATCAATTTATTGTTATTATGGGAAGACGTATATGAATCCATATTCAAAGGAGACATATTTCTACTACCAAATACAATCCAACCTATCTAAATTGTTGCCTGTTGTGACGGTTCACATGATGAGTTGTAAAGCTAGTGATGTATCGTAGCATCTCTAGTACAGACCCTCCCCTGAGGTTCCCTATGAAGGCTCAGTGGTGGAGCGCTAGTTAGCATAGCAAGCGTTGCTTACCCCACCCAGGACTCCTTTCACTGGATGGAGGACAAATTGGTACAATGATCCGGATTTAGCGGCGAGCTACAGTCGGTCTCTCCCTGTCGTTAGCACAACAGAGGATGTAATCCATATTGTGTTCACGTTTTTGTCATGCAAATCACCCACGCAGATTAACACAAATATATTCTCTGCCCCGACACCGGATTCTTGTTAAGAAATAAATGGCTAAACCTGGCAGAACAGAAGTACATGTCCCTGCTATGCTAATAATTAGGCTCCAACTTTCTCATGTTTTGTTTTGAAGGCAATTAAAAAGGGGAACGATGCTGGTTATTAACTTGAACTTTTAAACAAAGTCCATGTGCATGGATGTCGCCGATACAGTTTTTAGTTTAATTGCTATTCAGAAGCAATTAGATCCCCAATGTCCAGTGATTGGACATTTGGGATCTAAGAGCTACGATACTTGACGACGTGTATCTGAATTAACTTTGGCTAAACATGTCTGCTAAACGACTACATAGTGCCAAATAGTTCTCATTTCTGCTACCGATCTTCTAGAAGCAACAGAAGGCTTTAAATATGTTTGACTGTGAATAATTAATTTGGTGAAAGACAAGGAGAGCAGTTACGTGTTTTTGTGACCGGTTCTTCAAACACATCCATGATGCCAACAAGCAGCCCAGAGAGAGAGAGAGAGAGACGGGGAGGGGGGTGAAGGAGAGGGGAGGACGAGGCCGGTGGTGCTGGTGGTGGTGGAGGTGGAGGTGGAGGGTGGTGGAGGTGGTGGAGGGTGGCCGACGGGGAGCTGTCAGACCTGTGGTCACGGAGCTGTGACCGCGTCAGGTCCCGCTCCGCTGGGCCGACTGCCCACACGTCCGCCCGGTGTAACTCTCCCCGGGGTGGAGTACCTGCTCCGTGTCTCCGCGGGGAGGTGGGGGTGGACGCCGGCCATCTCCCAGAGGGATGATGAGGCAGAGCAGAAGGATCAGATAACGTTGATTAGACACTAGGCTGTCACAGCGGCAGAACGCATACACGGTGCTCAAATAAAGAATGTAAATAAGAGAACGACTGAAATACTCAACATGAATCAATGTAGGAGTAGTATTATAATTAATGTTGAGGTAAACATCGGTTATAGTAGAGGTTAACACGATTTTCTACATTATGAAAGGACGGTGCAGATGGGATGATATGCTATGATATTCAACCCAGCAGTATTTCTCAATAATTCATGAATGTTTGTTTCATATTTTCCCTTTCTATCAACTCAAAATGGTGGTTCTCAGTTTCCCCCTTTTATGCCAGTAGAGATCTGGTGAGATGAGTTTCCCTCTTCAGGTTTCTTCCTTGTGGTTGTGGAGGTTTTGTCCTCGTCTCTGAGTGCTCGGGGCTAGGGCAAGTCTTCTGATGCCGGCCTGGGAATCCCTCCGAGGCCGGGACTGTGATCATGCCAACCGTCAAGGAGCAGATAGCAGCCGACTGCTGTTTATTGACTGTGCATCCTGTCGGTGAATCTAGATTCCGACGTGACGTTTAAACCTTGCTGTTTTACGTTAAAGTGATTCCCCCAATGGATTATATTACAATAATAACGTTTCCTCATGGAGCAGTCGCTTTTCTTCAAAACAAGTTGCAGTGAATTCAGAGTGGAAAGGAACGCACTAGTAGCCACCACGGAAACATCCTCAACACCACACAAACAGGCTAGCCACCAGGCTATACTATTTAGCATTATGTCTTCAGCTGCACTCTGAGTTTGATTCCTCTACACCAGGGGTGCCCAACCTTTTTTGACCCAAGATCTACTTTTCAAGTAGCCAACCTCCCGAGATCTACCAGCAAACCTACCTTCAAGCCGGGGGGGGGGTAGAGAACAATTGTTGACGGGGGGGGGGGGTTTCATTCCGTCTGCGCACGGCACCTTCTCAACGATAATCAATAATCTTCCTCCCACTCAGGGTGAAAATGGTAGGTCTTAGCTTGTTTCCCCTCAGCCATGCCAACGTTTAGGAGTGTGTAACTACTGTTGACGGCTTTCAACTGCTGTTAATAGCACATGCGCTACCGCGCGTATATGCTACCGCGCAAATTTAATTTCATTAAAAAAAAAAAAAAAAAAAAATTTTTTTTTTTTTTCGACTGGTTGGGCACCCCTGCTCTACACATTAAGAACCCAAAGTAATTTAAAAAGGATTTCTATACACCTCAGATCTCCGCAACGTTCTCCAGCACTGTTAAACAAACACAACGCCCTCGGAGCCTGGGTCTGTTTCTCTAACGATGGGAGGTGCTTAATATTTTAACACGGCATGAATTATTCACTCCGCACCTAATCTCTCCGTGTGTAGGTCTGCGTGGCGTTCTATATTTAAACACGCCGGCCTCAGGCACTTCAGTACTGGCAGGTCAGAAAAAACAAGAACTGCAATTCTACTGTAGTACACTCAGTATTACTGAGCCTGTAGTAGTACCAGACATTCTGTGTTTTCCATGGATGGAAGAAGGAGAACTTGTTTACATGTACATCCACATTTATCTTCGCCGTTATTTATCATATATTTTTGTTTTATTATTGTATTCATTTGAGGTGCTATGTGTAAAAGATGCTGTTGCTGTTTTGACGTGTTCAATGTTAATGTGTGATTGTTTATAGTGACCATGTTCTCCATTCTCGTCTTGTCTCAGGCCACGATCGGTATCGACTTCCTGTCAAAAACGATGTACCTGGAGGACCGCACGGTGAGGCAGGAAACGACCTGACCAACCACCTCTCTTCCTGTCCGTCTCGCGCTCTTCCTCACCGTCCTGCTTTTATTCTCCCTCTTTCTGATTCTCAGTTCAATCGGAAAGAGCTTTATTGACATGGAAGATAAACAAAGCAGTCTCTTTCTTTCTCTCGCTTTCTTACTGTATCGATCTCTCTTTCCCACTGTATCTCTTTCTCACTTTATCTCTTTATCAATGTATGTCTGTCTCTCTCTTTCTCATTGTCTCTCTCTCTGTCTCTCTCTTTCTCATTGTATCTCTCTCTCTCTCTCTCTCTGTCTCTCTGTCTCTGTCTCTCACTGTCTCCCTCTCTCACTGTCTCACTGTCTCCCTCTCTCACTGTCTCCCTCTCTCACTGTCTCCCTCTCTCACTGTCTCACTTTCTCTCTCTCTCTCTCTCTCTCTCTCTGTGTCTCTGTGTCTCTGTGTCTCCCTGTCTCCCTCTCTCACTGTCTCTCTGTCTCTCTGTCTCTCACTGTCTCCCTGTCTCCCTGTCTCCCTGTCTCACTGTCTCTCTCTACCTGCGATGGGGAGGGAGGTGCTCCCGGTCTAAGCTAGGGAGGCTCAGCGGGTTCCCGGGCCATGGTTCCCCTCCGCTGTGCTCCTTGGAGCGCAGTGCGGACGGAGGAGGGCTGGGAGTGCAGTCACTCAGCAGGCCAGAGCCCGTCTGGGATTATGGAGATTTATACAATCACAGACGGGCGCTCGGCTGTTTGTTTCCTGGGAGAACGTTCACGTTCGACAGCATGACCTTGGCCTGACAGCGGGTCGACTCCCGTGTGTGTGTGTGTGTGTGTGTGTGTGTGTGTGTGTGTGTGTGTGTGTGTGTGTGTGTGTGTGTGTGTGTGTGTGTGTGTGTGTGTGTGTGTGTGTGTGTGTGTGTGTGTGTGTGGGGTCAGACACCTATAAAGCTTGGTGAAAGTTATCTGAGTAATGCAACAGCTTGCTGTGGATTGGATACGTCTGTACTCTTAAACATGTTTGTTTTCCCTCAGTACTGCTGAGTACATACTCCCAGATTGCCGATGGATGGTATTGTGAGACTCCTTCAAAAGTAATGATAGTACTGCGATAATACTATCAGTACTACAAGAGTAGTGATATTAGTGTTTGAGAACCTTCAGAGTAGTGATAGTATTGTATGAGTACTGATGGTGCTGGGAGTTCTACTATGGTACTGATAGTACTGTGTCAGTCCTGATGGTACTCATAGTACTGTGAGTACTACTGATAGTACTGTGTGTGTACTGATAGTACTGTGTGAGTCCTGATGGTACTCATAGTACTGTGTGTGTACTGATAGTACTGTGTGTGTACTGATAGTACTGTGTGTGTACTGATAGTACTGTGTGTGTACTGATAGTACTGTGTGTTGTGTGTGTGCAGGTGCGTCTCCAGCTGTGGGACACTGCCGGCCAGGAGCGCTTCAGGAGCTTGATCCCGAGCTACATCAGAGACTCTACCGTGGCTGTGGTGGTCTACGACATCACAAGTACTACTACTATACTACTACTAGTACTAATACTACATCAGAGACTCTACCGTGGCTGTGGTGGTCTACGACATCACAAGTACTACTACTATACTACTACTAGTACTAATACTACATCAGAGACTCTACCGTCGCTGTGGTGGTCTACGACATCACAAGTACTACTACTATACTACTACTAGTACTAATACTACATCAGAGACTCTACCGTGGCTGTGGTGGTCTACGACATCACAAGTACTACTACTATACTACTACTAGTACTAATACTACATCAGAGACTCTACCGTCGCTGTGGTGGTCTACGACATCACAAGTACTACTACTATACTACTACTAGTACTAATACTACATCAGAGACTCTACCGTCGCTGTGGTGGTCTACGACATCACAAGTACTACTACTATACTACTACTACTACTACTAATACTACATCAGGGACTCTACTGTGGCAGTGGTGGTCTGTGACATCACAAGTACTTCTGATACTACTACAATACTACTAATACTAGTACTAAATCAGGGACTCTACTGTCGCTGTGGCGGTCTACGACATCACAAGTACTGCTAATACTTACGACACTATAATACTACAGTCTATAAAGTAAAGTGTATACCATAGTGTGTACAGTAGTCTAGTTTATAAAGTACAGTGTATGCCTTAATGTTTACCCTAATGTGCCCAGTATATACAGTACAGTGTTTTCAGTACAGCGTATACATTACAGTGTATAAAGTACTGTGTAACATGAGGCATTGTGGTGGTCCTTTGAGAACAGGAAGCTGGTTAAGACTCCATCGACCCTGTTTCCTGTTTGTTTGATGAGATCACACACTTCCACTCATATTTCACAGAACCCCTCAACAATGTCCTCCACAGATACACAGATCAGCAATGATGTAAACACAGTTTCACAGTTTACCCTGCTTCCTAGATCTCTCTACACTTTTATAATTAGATTCACCTCGTGGACATACTACTAATACTCTTTATACAACAATCTCGTTATTATTAGACAGATCCTGTCCAGGGTGTAATCTGCCCTTTAACTGGTGATTAGCCCGCATACTTAATCAGGTTTCAGACGGCCCTGGGCTCCACAAAGAGAAACACAATACTACGTGATCACCATACCCTGGATCCTGTACATACACACTCGTGTTCCATCCGCTGTGGAATATTTGAAGTATTTAGGATGTCGGATCCTTGAGTTAAACAAGATTAATACTTGTAATCCCATTTCGCCCCTCTCCATTTGATCAGATTGGCACAATAACGGCTTACAGGGGTATGCACGGAGGCAAGCGGCTCTGGGTATCTCTGCTGCTCCAAAGTGCTCCCGTTTTATATCAAGTATACGGCAGCAGGGAGCCTTGATGCCGGTTAATGGTGCAGCTTAATTGCTGGAGTGGGCCGGGTTATTTGATTGTGGTCTGTCGCTGTTCCCCCTCGACAGACGTTAACTCGTTCCAGCAGACGTCCAAATGGATCGATGACGTCAGAACAGAGAGAGGGAGTGATGTCATCATCATGCTGGTGGGCAACAAGACGGATCTGGCGGATAAGAGGTTTGTCCCGGTCAACGCTACGAGTTGTGAGTGTCTTTGTGGCTCGGCCTTTTCATGGCTGGCGGCTGCGACGGTGTCCTCGTTCAAATATAAAACTGTTCTACACATGATCTTGAAGTTCTAGTGTTAAAGTCTACATGGTCCTAATTGGGAGATTAATTTGTCTGTTCAAATATGGTTAAATAGTTTTACTTGAGCAAAGAATAATCATGAATGGGAAACAAGTTGTTACTCACATTATCATTTGAAAAACTTAGCAATTTCAATGTGAGTTCATGCTTTAAGTGACCTGGGTCACTTGTCATCATTTTAAGTACCTATCACCGAAGGTTAAAGGGTAACCTAAAACAAATAAGAGCTGGAAGCAACATCGCCATCTCTGGTGAGATATGTTGCTAGTTAGTTTGAGCCAAACTATCATGAAGTCACTTCTGATGGCTCGAACTTGTAATGGCACCTACTTTGGTCCAAACCTAAAGTGATGTCACTTCTTTAAGCGTTGAGCCTCGCTGCTGTGATCCTCGCTGCTGTGATCCTCGCTGCTTTGCTATGGTTTGCTACACTTCCTGGTCACATAGGAAGAGGAAGTCGCGCGCCCAGCCGCTTTTTATCGAACCGAAGTGTTCAACCCCGAGTCTATTAAGATCAGCCAGCCGTGGGTAAGCCCCCCACATCCAGGGGATTTGTCAGGGATGTGATTCCAGATTGACCGTCTGGACAGAGCATCTCTGATGTGGAACTCGGGGTTTAAACTCTGCCCCTAAAAATGTCCTTTATTATTTATAAGAAATAAGTCTTAAGAGTGGTAAGGTCGTTTTGGGCGGGCAGTGCGGTGGAAGGCCTACATACATCTTGGTGGGACACGCCCGCTTGATGTCACTACAGGGTCGATTTTGAAACGGCTTGTCGTGGCTATTGAACACAGAGGTGACGGTGCTACTGGTTCAAACCGAAACGTTCCTGAAACAAATGTTCCTGAAACCAACGTTCCTGAAACGCGCGCCTGGTGCAGGAACACAGTGTGTCAGGGTTTCCCAGGAGAACATTCTAGAGCATTTCTTCCTTCATGAACCATGACTATAAGCCCGGAGCGATTGTTGGACACAGCTGTTCCCTACATCCGAGTCCTTCATTCTTTCAATTCACAATACAACCAATCACAACCTGGTTCCGCAAGGACTTCCTCCTCAGGACATGACTCCACGGTTAACCTCCAGGTAGAAGCCCATCGCACATGCCCCGCCTTCTACTGCTTCTCAACCAACCAGGTGCTTTGGGCTTCACTGCTGTCCAAGCCCTCATTGGTTGTGTTCTGACCAATGACTGTTTGATTGGTTGAGAGGCAGGAAGAGTTCTAACAACGTTCCTCCCAGATGGCCAGAACAGCAGATAAGGCATAGTTAATATCGTCGCTTGAGAAGGCGCGGTTATAGGGCTGCTTTAATGGCAAGCTGTGCACGCGGTTTGGCATCCTGACTGTATTTAATATGTTGGACGCTATGTATGTTGGACGCTAGTCTCATGGTCTTTTATGAGTTGTATTATTTCCCGGTCCGTCTGTCATTATGTAAACAGATGACTTGCTCAGATACAGTTGGCTATGTGCTCCGTTCAGTTGAGACTATCCGAATGAATGAATGAATGAACAAAGATGGGCGAGGAGCAGGATGTATACACAAAGAGCTGTGCTCATGCTCAGATCCCCATTATCGCCGTAGTAACCGCTGCAGATAATTTGAAACCGTAATAGTCTAGATCCTCCGGCCCAAGAGACCAGGGTTCGATTCCCGGCTTGGCTCGTGTCCATTTATGGATGTTGCTTGGTTTTACTTTGTTCAATCCGGTTTCTTCCTGGTTAGTTTCCTTGGCCACCAGCTGAGTCTAATGTGTGCCATTAAACTGGTAGCACTCTCCCTCCCTTGAGGCCTTTAACATTGATGAGGCAGGGGGGGGGAACGGTTTCGTGGCGGCCCACCAATACTCATAAGCCTACATATTTTATGTATACATATTGGATCCTTCTTCAGTGTTTTTCATTTTAATCACTTCCTAGAGATTTAACTGATCGTCTCGTAACGGCTCGGGATTCTGGGGACCGGGTTAGAGCGTAAATAATGGATGATTAATTTATGAACTCTTTGAGAAGCGGCTCTCTGTCTCTACGAGGAACAGTGGCTGTGTGTTCAGTGTAGGGGACGAGCAGAGCACAGCGTTTTGTTGTTCCTTTATTGTTTGGTTTTGTGCGCCCCGACGGCGCTGACAGAACTGTCGAAAAACCGTCCAAAGACAATGTGGTGTTGCTACCCGCGGCTCACAGACGCATGCTATTCAGATTCCACCGCTAGAAGATGACACATGCTATTCAACAGTTGGCTCCACTGCTAGCAGACATGACGCATGCTATTCAACCGACATGTATGTGCTACTAACATTTAGCTTCACTGCTAGCAGAAATGTACACGATGCATGCTATTCAACAGTTTGCTTCCCCTGTTGGCAAACATAGGTCCTGACACATGCTATTCAACAGTTAAATGAAACACGAAACACTGTTCAGCAAATGCTTTTATCCAAACTCACAGCGAACACAGATTGAATGCATTCGATTCACGAGCAGGTAGGGGTGAGTTGGGGCCATCCTGCTCGGTGACACTGCGTATCGAACCCCAACACACATGGACGACAAGCAACTCCTGTGTTGGCAGGAATCAAAGTCCACCCGTGTTCTCCCAACGGCTGCGGCGAGTTTAGAATCCGTTGGTAGCCATGGCAACCGGTAACTGCTCACCGCCAGAAAGGAGCCTTCTCGACGACGGAGAGAGTGGGACTAACAATTCTTTGTGGCGTACAATACGGATTCTGGATGTCTCTGGCACACCGGACACAGACCGGAGATGTTGCGTGGTGATATTGGGCCTGAATCCTAGACACTGTCTAGACTCACGGTGTATTATATAGCTGCAGGGAGGTAAGGTGTGTGTGTGTGTGTGTGTGTGTGTGTGTGTGTGTGGGGGGGGGGGGGGGGGGGTGTTCGTTATTAAACCACTGCTGGCCTGGCGGGTGATGAATAAGCCGGGGGAATGAATCCCTCAGCCCTGGAGCAAGGCAGTATCAGGTGTCGTTGGAGTATAGATGCTGCAGAGCTCTCGTTCTTCTCTCTCTCTCTCTCTCCCTGAAACAAAGACCTGCTGTTCCTTCTGGATTCCATGGTTTTGGATCGTCGCTGTTCCTTTCTGCAATGTCGGGCTTCACTAGGCAGACGCACGGAATCTCTGATCAGCCCTGATGGAAGATCTCTGATGCTCTTCATGAAATGAGAGGGTGATGAGTGAGTGAGTGGATGATGGACGAGGCGCACCACCGCTTCAAGCCCCGCGGCCTGGTGACATCACGGCTCTGAAACCGGTGATGTCATCCCGGCTCTGAAACCGGTGATGTCATTCAAAACCTGAGACTTTATTGAGTCCGACTAATTAAGTTGGCTGAACATGCCTGTATTACAACGCTCCTACGCGTAGATATGTATTTGACATGGCGGTTCGGCTCCAGGTCCTTTTTCTCTGGTTGTTTCCCTCGAGCAGAAAGGCCCACCGAGGAAGGTTCTACCACTCCGACACAACCGTCCACGGCCCCCTCCCCCTGTAAACACTGAGCTCAGCCCCCCAGCGCCGACGGCTCACCTGCACCTTGTTGCTGCGTTCCGTCGTTTGTCTCAATGAAGCACAAACCAAGCCGACTTCATTAAAACGTTGCGCTAATGGAATGGAATGAATTTGCTCGCAGCACAAAAACGATTCAATTTGTTTAAACACTCTAACGCTAATTAGCTTTGGTGTTTTGGGTACATCTGAATGTGTAAAGTTTTAATAAAGGACACTCGGCTGTGAAGTCCCCAGAGGATCATCGTGACACTCATAATCGTGTCGTACAATTACAATTTAGAGAGGTTTCTTTGGAAGTAAATCAACGTGACTTACTATTCAATACTTTGGAGTCATTACGACGCCTTTGTCCAAAGTGACAGACAGTGATTTCAGATACATGTCGACAGAGAGCAGGTAGGGGTTAGACAGTGACTTCAGATACATGTCACCAGAGAGCAGGTAGGGGTTAGACAGTGATTTCAGATACATGTCGACAGAGAGCAGGTAGGGGTTAGACAGTGACTTCAGATACATGTCACCAGAGAGCAGGTAGGGGTTAGACAGTGACTTCAGATACATGTCGACAGAGAGCAGGTAGGGGTTAGACAGTGACTTCAGATACATGTCGACAGAGAGCAGGTAGGGGTTAGACAGTGACTTCAGATACATGTCACCAGAGAGCAGGTAGGGGACAGTGATCGAGCACAATCAAGGATCTTACCAAAACCCTTTTTTGGTCTAGGAGTCAAACGCCCTAGCTAGCTACTGCAGTGTTGTTCCTGTGTTATGACTTGTTTTCTTCTGGTGGTGTGTTAATTAGTTTCCTCTCCTGGTGTGTGTGTGTGTGTGTGTGTGTGTGTGTGTGTGTGTGTGTGTGTGTGTGTGTGTGTGTGTGTGTGTGTGTGTGTGTGTGTGTGTGTGTGTGTGTGTGTGTGTGTGTGTGTTCGGTCATTTGATAATTGTTTCCTCTGCAGGCAAATCACGATCGAGGAGGGGGAGCAGCGAGCCAAGGAGCTGAGCGTCATGTTCATCGAGACCAGCGCCAAGACGGGCTACAACGTCAAGCAGGTCGGGCGGCCGGCCTTATGCTAGCATATCCTCAGCAGGCTAGCGTTAGACTAGCCGATCATCAGCAGGCTAGTGTGAGCCCAGCATAGCATTGGCAGTCGAGTGTTAGCCTAGCATTATTGTTGCCCAGCGCTAGCAGACTAGCATTGGCATTGCCTAGGATCAATGAGACCACTGTTAGCCTAGCATTAGCAGACTAGCGTAAATCCAGTTGAGCATTAACACGGCAGTGTTTATTTATCGGTCCTACGTCTGCCAAAAACATCGGTGATTGATGAGTGTGAGGACGATGTGTCGTACAAACAAACATAAAGTACGTTAACCTCTTCCGTCATGGAGGAACCAGACAACGTAGCAGGGAAGACGAAGAGGGCCTTCCCTGTCCCTGACGTCTAGTTTTATACGTTGGGAGGAGAGGTGCACTGAACCTCAGGCGACGGCTAAGGCTACACTGGGGACGGGGTGGCGCGGCTACACGGCTACTTGACGTAGCTAGCCCACAGTCAGATGGCAGATGTCTTGGCGTGTGCCGGGGGCAGCCTGTGGCTCAGTGAGTCAGAGCGAGCGTCGGAGCCGCTGTTATTACGGTGGTCCACAAACGCAAACGCCCTCCAACAAGTGATTTGTATTCTGTGTGGGCTTCTGGCTACGAGGAGGGGAAGGAGAATGGTTTAAGGCCCTTAAAAGAGCACACCGATGCCCGTTGGACCGTTCTACGCTTTCAGTGTGTGTGTTTACAAAGTTGTGTAACCGACGAAAGTTAAATCCCCGGTAAATGATTATTCTTTCACAATAATAGCTGGAACAACCAGAGGGAGAGGGCTGAGCGTTCAGCCGAGGCTTTTATCCGAGGATCTCGATGAAAGCAGGGCGTTGGCGCGCTTAATTCGGGATCTTTGTGTTAATCTGACAATGAACGAGGCCGCTCGGAGGAAGGCGTGTCTGTCGATGCGGCCGCGGTGATTCTGCCAGCCGGCGGCGGCGGCGGCGGTGCCCAGACAAACACAGATGGCTCTTTTCTTCACCGAGCTTTAAAGCGGTCAAAACACACGCCGCAGACACTCTGAATGGACAGGCAGAGGAGGAGGAGGAGGAAGAGGGAGGCAAAACAACAGGATGAAGAACAAAGAGACGGTGTTGCTCGGGAAAGCTCTGCGCTCTGCCACACTGAGCGTGTGTGCGGAGCAATGAGTCATCACTTTCAGAGCTCATCGTTTTCACCTCGTCACCGTCATTAATGAACGCTAATAGCCTAGTTTTTACCTCTTTAACTTGCCTATCGTGAGCTTCCTGCTCCATTATCAAATACTCTGACTCATTTCAGCTTTGCCTTGTTATATAGTTTTGATAGAAACTGATGACGCACCGAACACAGTCCATGTACTGACGTCTACAGGTGGGAGTCTGGGAGGGCTGGGATGTTCCACGTGTGAAAACAACCTTGTTCTCTGTCTGTCTGTCTGTCTGTCCTGCAGCTGTTCCGACGTGTGGCCGCTGCTCTCCCTGGGATGGAGAGTATGCAGGAGACCAGCAAAGAGGGAAGTATCCTTTGACTAATGCCCCGTTCATATACCCCATCCATACCCCGTTAGCCCGCACTCCTCCTGTTGAAGAGATACATCCCTACCATCGTCTGATGTCGATGGAACACACAGAACCTCAGGGTGCTGTTAATGTGGGCAAGCAGTGGAGCGTCCTAAAGAACAGTACAATGTAAACACTGGATCCCATGGCTTAGCTTATAGACTAGCTAGAGAAAAGCCTTTTATCATTTCCTTGTGTTCTTGCATGTAGAACCACTGAAAGACTTTCTTATGTCTGGAAGTTTTACTTGGATTCAAATTATTATATTATATTTGGGATTAATGTTACAAAAAGTTTAATGCAAAAATAGAATATTAACTTCACAATCACTCGACATGTTCTGATTCATTTATGTTAAACTAGTTTAAAACTCCGGATCTGTCTTCTGATCCATTTATATAACAAAACCTTTTGAGGCATATGAGGACTGTTGCCATGTTCCTTTATGTGTGAACTGTTTGTACATACAATAAGGATTTATACCATTTATAAATCCCTCTTTAATTACGTTTCTGACTGCACCTCTGGAAAAAACCCGACAGGTCTTTTATACTCCTGTCAGCCACGACCACCGTCTCCATGGAAACGAGGCTGGTTGATGAAACTGTCTTTCCCGTCACTGTGTGCGCATAAACATCCCTCATTAGTGCCCCCATGTCACGATGACTTCTGACAGTCGGTCCTGATGCCGGCCCCATCATCCTCTTCACTGTTTGGTTGAAGATGCTCTCTGAACACGTCTGCCTTCTCCAGACCCTCTCTGCGTGAGGGCCCTTCTCCAGCAGGCCTCTGGCGCTCCTGCCCTCTGGTGGCCATCCTGGGGCACGACGGGGCAACAGCCGGTTTACACGCCCGAGATATGTGACGGTGCATTTTCTTTGGCAGAGAAAATATATTGAGTGGGATTGCAAAAGTACTGCAAGGTTTATGCAAACCAACTGCCTGATGATTGAAAGACGCATGCTGCTTCTTCTGCGTGTGCGTTCACTCTGGGCGACGGGGTCGAGACGATGGGCAGGGGAAGAACATTCACGAGGGGCGAGCTGGGGTGAGAACTAACACTGGGCTCACAGGGCAGAGGACGGAACCACTGCCTTAACCCAGCAACGCGTCCATTTGGTGATACTCGGGTAAGGATCCAATCATTTTGACTGGCTTTCTTGGCCTAAATGAGGCTTTCTTGGCCTAAATGTTGTTAATAGTTAAATTGCCCCACTGGGCGGCACCTCCCCCCAGATACGTGTGAACCTGTAGCGCAGCCAGCTATCGCTGACCTGGGACGGCTGGTTTGACACCGCTAACAACTATTGATTGGTTTCTCTAATCTACGATCGCTGGACCTTGTCAGGGCATTAGCGTAGGTGCGTCTCGGAGCTCGATAGCCCGGACGTGATAGCTTTCGGGTTTTAACTACGGCGGTATAATTCCTCTGAGCCCCCATTACGGCTAATTAGCTCCACGCCTCGCGTCTGAATCCTGCTTAGATGTTGATAGGAATGGCGCGCCGCCATGACAACAGGATCGATTCCCCACACGGATGAAACCTCTATTTCTACAGAGCGTCAGATCAGGGCGAGGCTCCGGGCGCCCTTCAGCGGTCTTACTTTAACCAGAAGGTTGTCTTGTCTTGTGATGTTTCAAAGCCGTTTCCTGCTCCTCGTAGCAACGGAGGCCGGTGTCCGAGAGAGCAGGCGAGGAGCGTTTATGACGCCGTAACCCGGGTGATGGATGTGACAGGCGACAGCACCTTGGGGTGGTTCTGTCTCTGCCGACGCTGCAGTGTTCCTATTGGTTCCTGCCCCGGGGTATCGACCTCTCTGTAACGGCAGCTGCCCCCCGTCCCCCGTCCCCCCGAACAACAGATACGGCGCAGGCTCCGTAAAGGGTAAAGGTCAAACCGGTGTCCGATGTGTTTTCAACGCCGAGGATGTTAACTGCTTCTCCATTCCCGAGCGCACACAGAAGGTTAGCTAGGAGCCGGGTAGCCTGAGGCCACGGGCTTTAGCACCGGGACGTTTGGTGTTGATAGTGTTTACTCTGCCGGTCCACCGGCCCCAAAGGCCCCTGGGTAATATTTTGTGAGAGAAGGGATGGTGATTGCACTGTATTGACGAGGGGGAGGGGGGGGGGGGGTAGGGCGGTAGGGTCAGCGTGATTGACGGCAGGTGTCAAGGTCTGGCTCTAGCGGAGGGATTGAGACGGCTTTGCCGCTCCGGAGACTGTCGAGGCGATGTGAACGATAGGGGCCGATCACAGCCCTCAGACGTGTGTCTGACGACGTCGACGCTAAGTTTCCACAGCACTCGAGGCTACTCTACCGCTCTGGTTTCCTGCGTTTGCGGAATGAATGCTGAGCGCGAAAGGTTAGCGTAAATTGCCGTTGAACGACTTTTGGAATGCGGCCATTGGTGGTGACGCGGTGGATCCCGGCAGAACGATGACGACTTCCTGTCTTTCCCGTCGGAGTGCAGGTGGAAGACGCACGCACGCACACGCGTTGAGTCCCCAAATTTCAGTCGGTTCAGCAGTAGTGCTAATCTTTTGAAGGGCTGTGACGCCATCCGGGCAGGAAATCTCTCTTATCTTTGTCTCTCAGAACGGCCTCGCGGAGTAGAGGCTGTAGAACCACCAGCTGGGTAGAAGGCTACTGTCTGCTCATTAATAATCTTGAGTTCCCATGTGTGGCTTCACCCTGCAGAGAACCATGGTAGACATCTTGGCTCTTTCTCTGTTGCACGACCGCACACACGTGAACTGACTTGACTGTCTTCCTGGCGGCGGTGGAGTTGGGACGTTAGACATGGTAGTTTGTTATGTGCTGAGGCGTCCTCTAGTGGTGTAACTGTCACATTACAATACATAATGTTGTATAAAGTGTAATTGGCTAGGGTTTAATATTGGTGTTAAAGCAGATTTGTAAAAAAGCATGATGCATATTCAATGTTTGCTTTCTAAAATATCTTCCCTGCTTGTTTCAAAGTCATTCCTTAACGTTTTCCCTCAGTGATTGACATCAAGTTAGACAGACCACCGGAGCAGGCTACTACCGAGGGCGGGTGCTCCTGCTAATGCTCCCAAGCCAATCAGAGAACATCTTTTACCCCATGTCATTTTCTTTAGATTTTTGTTTTACGATTTTTTTATGTTTTAATTTGAATGTTATTAATTTGCACATCGGAGAATGGACGCCTTATCGGAATATCGGATCAATAGTTTGAACTACTGGGTACTTGAAAATGTGTCAAATCTAGTTTGTTGATGAAATTGCCAAAAAGTTCAGAAAATATCAACAAAATGTTAACGGGGCAGGATGTCCTACTATTATACGTATACACCCTTTTGTTAAGTGACAAGTTAGATACCACTCATCTTTCTTTTTGTATTTTTTATAAATTCAGGGAACTCTCTGGAAGGTTTAATTTATTTTTGGGATCTCCACCAATGCAGACAGAGTGTACAGAGACACAGATCCACGACAACGGGGGTCTGAGGACGGCATGCATGAAACATTGTGTTTTGAGCATACCTGTGTCCAATCGTGATGTTTAAATATGTCATTGCCGATATTACAACACCGTTGACTGAATGCACTCTCTAAAAGAGGAAAAAAACTTTAAATGTCCTTCTGCTTCTTAACACTGTTGGCCTGGATTTCTATACTTGACTTCAAAAAACCTTTTTGGTCCTGTGAGTTTGTGTAAATGTATGCTTATTTTGTACAGGCAACTTTAGTTTGTATTGGCACTATAAGTGACTTCTATTCTCTCTCCACCCGTCATCCAATAGGGCCCCGTTACTCTGTGGCGCCTCACAGAGTCACCCCGACCGCACTTGCCCTGATATCTGATATCGTTGCAGTGTTTGAATGCGTCTCAATAGTTGTGTTCGGATCGGCCACATAATTAAACACCCGGAGACACCAGGAGGGGGAACACTGCCCCCTGGTGGACATTATGTAAATAGTGTATTTTATGTTTCTTCGAGAGATACCTTATGGTTTCAAGCGCACTATACGTAAACCTTGTGACTTTGGTGTTTAAACAGCTGTTTAGCGAGTCAACGGAGACATTCCTGTCGAACAAAGAGAAGACAAAATTTGCACATGTAGACCTTTCAGGTGATTGTGAAGTGAGGGAAACACTTATTTGTAAATAAGAAACCACAAGAGTAGACAAACCTGTTCAAGTGTGGTACCGACGTCTTCACCAACAACAGGTTCCAGGTGACGCCTGTGTTTGAATAGCCATTGTTAAGGTTTAAAAACACTAAAAAGCTAAGCGCACTGAAGCCCCAGCAAATACAATACAGGATATCAGAATGACTATTTCCACTTAAAAACGTTCCAGTGAGGGCATTTGCTAGTGGTAACAAACGTGACAATTAATCAATCAATTGGCCCCAATTTCAGCCCGTCGCACTACCACGTTTGTTCCGCGCTGTTTCTTCGGTTGGTGTTGGTGTTCGCTTCCAGTCTTTGACATTATGCCTGCCCTGCTCTTAGCTCAGGCGCCGGAATTGTAATGTACTAGTTAGTTACTTTACTTTGACTTTGGAGTTACCTCTTACTGCACTTTTTAAGACCTGTCCTAGTTAGTGAGAAAAGAGAAAAAGTAAAAAAAACAAAAAAAAGTTAAATAACCATTTTTATCACACTTTGGGGTGCTGTGTTTCGGATTTTGAATGAATAATAAATAAAAAGACTAATTACACATCCAAGATGGAGGCCGTTGTCGACACAAGCCTAATAATCGATAATAATAGACTTGGTGGAAAACAGGACGGATTGCAGACTCTAAATTGTAGATAAACAGTTTGGGCCTCCCAACCTCTCCTGCTATTGTGTAAACCGGACGTCTGCAACATTTAATCGCCTCAATCGGATTCTGAGTCAGTTGTTATGTCAATAGATGAACAGAAATGCCTACGGTGTCTCTCTCTGTAACTGTGAAACGTTGACTCATCGCGGGAGATCTGCGGTTATTTTCGGATATTGTTGACGAATGACGCCTTGAACGTGTTCATCGTGTTTTCGCGATACCAAAAACACCACGTTCGATCTGTGACCGCCCCCGGGCCCTTATTGGCTGCCTCTACTTACTAACGTTTCCGTGACGTATTTGTTACTCTGAAAAATGGAATGTACTGCCCTGGCTGTCGCCCATAGGGGGGACTGGGGAGAGCACTTTGTTAGTGAAAGGGTATTTATTTATTTATTTGTTGAATATGAGTTTGTGTAAATACACACACGCGAGCACGCACACACACACACACACACACACACACACACACACACACACACACACACACACACACACACACACACACACACACACACACACACACACACACACACACACACACACACACACACACACACACACACACACACACGTTTTCTGTGTCCTTCAGCACAAACACCTGTTTATTTGTGACTGAATGCCGAGGGACAACATGGCTAGAAATAGGACGTTGTTATGGCGATGCACTGGGGAGGAGGGGGGGGGGGGATGTATGTGTGTAGCGCACGACCCCGTGGAAGGTCAGAGGTCAGAGGTCGTGGTTACTGTGTCCGTAGAGCGCTCCATCCACTGTACAGAGATCTGGCATGTCTCACACCATCAATAAAGACGACTTAATACCAGATCGACTGTGGTCCTCGTCTCTTCATGTCCCCGTCTCTTCCTTCGGAGCTCCTGCTCCCCAACATGGCGGCCACACAGCGGGGTGGCCCGCGGTTTTCAGAACCGAAGCTCGCTGAGGTTTCAGATGAAAGCCGAATAAAAAAAATTGCCTGGCAGGAAGCTTTAAAAGTCCCTTTTCACCTGGTGTGTGACACAGGCTAAAGATGTTTGATTTGTTTTTCAGGTGCTCAAATTACAGGAACTGCTGCTTTTTTATCCGAAATGGATCTAGTTGGTGGGATTCATTACTCAGCCATGGCATGACTGAGATCTAATCTGATGCTAATCCAGGGAAATATTTTGACAACTTCCTGAAGGTGATCGGAAGTGTGTTAGTGTGTGTGTGTGTGTGTGTGTCTCATGTTTGTGGTATGTGTGTGTGTGTGTGTGTGTGTGTGTGTCATGTTTGTTTTTGGTCAGGTTTAGGGGTGTGTGTTTCCCCGTGATGGTGCATTTAGTGTTTGCCTTCCTGTATTATTCCAGTAATAGAGTGACGTGTTTTTCACTTCCCTTGAATATTTTCCATGCATTTTATTTTAAGTCTATCTCTAAGCCTGTGTGGGCCTGCCTGCAGTTACCTGTCCCATCTCATGTCTCATGTCCTGTTCCACAACTAAACAGGTATGACAACAAACGGATTTCCTCATAAGTCTCCTACATGCAAAACAACTTTGATTTGTCATTTCTGAGGAACGGACTGGAACGAAAAACACATGACATCAGCTTCGGTTCTACCTTTGATATCATGTTCGTGTTTTTTTAAATGAAGCTTGTATAATAATAATAATAATCATAATACTAAGTATTTGATCTGTCACATATAGGCCTATGGAATATTATTATCAATTATTATTATTTGATCTTATACTGTTTCTGTTATGTGCCAGTTTTGATACGAAGCACTTACTTGTATGGTAAAGTTCCTACATACGGCAGTATCGTATCCTCAGTGGATGAGGTAATACTGCAGGCCTGATCATAATACTGTTCTTCCTGTTACTTGGTAATTCATTATTAGCCCCCCCCCTGACCAGCAGCCTTAGTTTCCCCCAGCAGAAGCTTAGCCTACATGCAGCGCTCCTAGAGAGCTCAGCCGACCCTAACAACGAGGGCAGATTATCCGCGCTGTATCCCTCAGACGGCGCTCTATTCAGGAGCGCGTGTGTGCACACACAGCGCCGTCATACTTTAATGACCCTAGCTCTTCTCTGTGTCCTGATCTTTCCGAACTTGGGGCTGCTCGACAGATGTGAGGTGAATGGAGGAGATAATCCTGTTAGCCATGCCCCCGTGAGTCTGCGGGGGTAATCTCCACCACCTTGTTCCCTTCACTAGGGACCCAGAGGCCGCCGTCTGCATGGACCTGGGGGTCTCCGGGCAGGAGGAACCCAACGATCTACGGTTTCTGTTCCGCGGCCCGGGGTTTGTTCACTGGCACTCTGGTGGTTTAAGATGGTGAAGGGAAGAGGTGTTTTTTACGGAATATTTAAACGACTGTATTGGTTTTCTGGTGTTTGAATAGAATAATAAAGATGAGATTAACTAATTATAACTATTGATCTCATGTGGGAAATGTTGGACGCAGCACGAGTACAGGGCGAGAACGTGAAAGACTGAAGACTCACTTGTTCAGAGTTCACCTTAGACTCTGCAATGCCCCCCCCCCCCCCCTGCCTTATCCCCCCCCACGCACCCCTCCTTCACACATATTGTATGTTGTACATCCTTGCACTTAATGTACGCACTTATTGTCTGTGGTACGTCCTCGCACTTAAAAATAGTACTTAGCGTTGTGTAGCATCTTATCCCAGTTATCTTTGTTGTATACAGGGAATGGGTTAACCTAGGGATTGTTAGTGCTTGGCACTTACAGTATATGAACATCCTTACTGTACTGACAGCGATATATTGTTGTTTCTCTTTCTTTGGAAAAATGTACACATTGTAAGTCGCTTTGGATAGAAGCGTCTACTTAATGCCCTTAATGTAAATGTGAAAACGTTTCATACAATATGCGAAAAGGACAGAAAGTGACAATTTAATATTTAAGAGGAACAAACCCTTTTAAGACCAGTGTATGGAAATTATATTATCAACTCCATAATAAGTAACGAATAACGTGACTTCCTGGTACTTTCTTTGACAAGACAAACGAAAGAAAAACCCGCTTACAACCACTCTCCAAAAATAACTTTTATTTAAATAAAAACAAAGAATACGTTTAAATACAACAACCACAAAGATGATCATCTCTTAAATATACAATGTGCCAGAGACGCTGTGAGGACACCATCTGGTCCCGGGGGTCCGGCGTCCGGGGGTTAAACTCTTCCTGGCGTGCTCACTGAGGGCCAGATGAGCTAAATCCCAGCGCTACAGCAGATGACGGGGTACACCCCCGACTTAATAACAGAGGGGTCCCCCCCCCCCCCCCCCCCCTCCCTCCTCCTCCTCCTCCACCACCGCTGATCCTCATCCCAGCCTCTGTTAGCACGCAGATATTAATACCCGGCCCGCTATGCTAATGCAGCTCTGCTATGCTAATGACCTCAGATCTGAGGGGCTGGGGGGGGGGGGGTGACTGGGAGTACTGGAAGAGAGCGACTAGGGCCGCTGGGAGAGAGATGCCGTCCACGTACAGTCGGGGCTTCCTTCCCTGTCAGCGTTCGTAGTTCGGCAAGTTCATATGGATTCCTTGATCCAGATGCTCTGTTTGGACTAGACGTGGTCGTCCGTTGCTAGGCGCCGCCAGGACCTCATCTCCCTGTGAGGGAAACAGAACGCCACAGTCAGAATCTGCTCCCAGAACTGTCAGTAGTAAACCAATCGAAAACTTAATTAAACTAAGTATGCACAATTACAGAGTGACATGTGGAGTGGATACATCTCTTCCTTTTGTAAACATTGTGGGCTATATTGTCTCTGTGTGTGTGTGTGTGTGTGTGCGTGTGTGTGTGTGTGTGTGTGTGTGTGTGTGTGTGTGTGTGTGTGTGTGTGTGTGTGTGTGTGTGTGTGTGTGTGTGTGTGTGTGTGTGTGTGAGATAGTGGATGTTTAGTAAATACAGAGTGTATTGGAGGTGCCATAATGTTGAATGACCTAGTTTCTACTGTCCAGGTGAGTGACCTAGTTTCTAGTCTCTCTCTTATGAAAGAGCCTGGTTCATAACTCATAGAGACCTATAACTTATAGTCCATGTGGGAGACCTCAGATGCAGAACTGATGGTCTATAGTGGGTGGCACTGGTCCAGAACTGATGGTCTATAGTGGGTGGCACTGGTCCAGAACTGATGGTCTATAGTGGGTGGCGCTGGTCCAGAACTGATGGTCTATAGTGGGTGGCACTGGTCCAGAACTGATGGTCTATAGTGGGTGGCGCTGGTCCAGAACTGATGGTCTATAGTGGGTGGCGCTGGTCCTGAACTTACACAGGGTCCCCGGGCATGGCTCTCTCCATCTGCGTCTTCAGGAGGCTGAACTTCTTGAAGAACGCGGGGAGCTTGAGTTTGGTCCTGGGGGGCCACGAGGCACGACTGAAACGGGAGACAGGGAGACGGGTTTAGTTCAGACCCCTCTCTAGTGTGAGAGTGTGTGAGTGTATGAGTGTGAGTGAGGGCATGTGACGGCCTGTGTGTGCGTGTGAGTGCAAGCGTGTGTGAGAGAGTGCGTGTCTGTGTGTGTGACTGCGTCAGGGCGTGTAGGTGCCTGAGAATGTGTGTTAGTGTAGTGTGTTGGAGAGCAGGTTAGTGCCTGAGATTGTGTGTGCGTGAGAGCGTTTGTGTGTGTGTGTGGGTGCGTGAGAAAGTGTGTGTGTGCGTGAGGACGTGTGTGTGTATGTGTGTGTGAGAGTGCCCGTGTGTGTGTGTGTGCGCGTCTCCGATGAAACTCACCACTCGGCGTGCGTCGACGTGCGGCCTCCTTTCCCTCCGATCACCTCCCCCGCCGGCCGCCGCTGCTCCTGCACCACCTCCTCCTCCACCTCCCTGTCCGGTATGTATTCCCACACGTTGCTGTCCACCCACAGCGCCCCCTTCAGGCCCACGCAGCGCCGCACGCAGGTGACCCGGCGGCACACCGGGCAGGGCACGGTGACCAGGTCGCCGGCCCCCTGAGACAGGGCCTCCAGGCAGGGGGTGCAGAAGGTGTGCAGGCAGTGCAGCACCCTAGGGATCCGCTCGAGACGGGTGAAGGCCTGGAGGCACACGCTGCACTCTGTGTCCTCACACAGCACCATGGCGGCGGGCTCTGACGGGCAGAGGGCGGCGGTAAGGGGGAAGAGGACGGCCGAGGCTGGAGGCTGGCAGTTGGCTGGCTAGGCTAGCAGTTAGCAGCTATGGGTTAGCGCTTGGCCTTTAGCAGCAGAAGGGGATGCGAGTTGGGCTCCAAGTTGCCTGTTAAAGTAAAAAGGTTGGTTAGAAACATGTTTGAGATAAATATAATAACTCATAACTTTCATATCAGGTATTCATATTTATAGCTTTTCCCCAATACTTTTCCACAGTAATTTGTTTAAATTTGGATAAATCTAGCTAACCGTGATCATTGTTATTGTGTTGAAAAATTACATGAATATGCAATTATATAATTTCATAATATATAATATGTATATAATATCAAATGCGTGTAGGAAATGTATAAAATTAGACTGAAAATATAATATACCTATTATTAATTGATATCTATGTGTAGCCTTCTGCTAAAAGAAACATCAAGAATTAAAATCTAAACACTGCATCAATCACAATATGAGCGTGCATGAATACTTACACAAGATACTAAATAATCCAACAACAACAAAAAAAAGACCAGATCCAATCCGTATCACAAACTGCTCCTCAATTAAAAAAGACCAAAAACGAAATGAACTAAATCAAATAAAATTAAGTCAGCCAAACTCCTTAAACGTAGAGACACAGGGAGACCGGTCCAGGACAGACAGAGAGACACTAACCGACCGGCCCTGCTGCGGCCGTTTAAAACCGTTTGTGTGGAGCGCTGGGGGGAGGGGGGCGGTGTCCTGGGCCGAGCTGAACCGGAATAGCAGCTGTGTTCCTCCGCCCCAGACGGTGAGAGGCAGCCCGGAGCACAAAGAACCCGTCCCGCCCCTCCCTCAAGGCCCTCCCCTGGTTGGGACTGGCCCACTGGCAGCGTGCTGTCGCCTTTGTTGTGTGTGTGACAGCGGACAGGTGGACGCGTGGGGGTCGTGGCCGGGGGCGGGGGGCCAGGGCTGGGGGAAGTGCAGAAAGCGACATGATAACGAACTTGTGTGATGAGTAATACTCTTTCCCTGGAAGGTTAAAAGAAAGGCTGTTATGTGGTTTAGGGATTTGTCAAGACAAGCATGTTAGTTTCTTGATAAGCCTAATTAGATATGACGATCATCTAGATTCCCCGTAAATCGATGTTATCCGGATAATCATGGTCAAAGATGTGTTATTACGGCAGACTTTGTTCCATTATGTTTGTATTGCAGTTAAATTACATTTCTCTGGTAATAGCTTATTTGAAATTATTGAATAGAGCTTTCATATTGCACTATTTTTTTGCTACCGTTAACACATTAAGCATAGAAAAGGGACCTTAACGTCGATGTTTTATGTGAGAGCAATTTGGTGAAAAAGGACTAATGCGACTAAAAAGTGAGGGCTCGTCCGGGATTTGAACCCGGGACCTCTCGCACCCAAAGCGAGAATCATACCCCTAGACCAACGAGCCGCTTGCTTCACCTGTCCACATGTATTAATAAAACCAATCACAACACTTCAGTCATCTTAAACGTCTAGTTCAGCTATGATACACATGTTCAGTCAGAAGATAAAGTAAAAGTATAAATAGTATTTATTGTACATAAAAATAAGAAGAAAGCAAAATGTGTGATTATTTGTGTATTTCCATTCAAACCCCGAAATGATATTAGTATCCCAGACAAATCAGTGTTAATAAAATAGATCAATTCATTTAAAAAATGTGGGCTCGTCCGGGATTTGAACCCGGGACCTCTCGCACCCGAAGCGAGAATCATACCCCTAGACCAACGAGCCACGTGTCCATGTTTGTCGCTTACGACAAGTATATAATCTTGGTATCGAAACAGTTGCTGTAGAATTATGGCTCGTTACGTGAATGCTTCCACATTTGACCGCTCATTCTTCATAACGGAGATTTAATATAATCGTACACGTAAGCATTTTTCAACTAAAATTAGGTATTCTTTACAGTACGACGCGCCACCGTCCGCAGGGCTGTTAAGAATATACATAGATGTACTGCACGTAGATAAGACAATAACGTGTATTGGTTTTACTTAAACGTAGAAAGCGTGTCACTGACTATACAATTGTATTAGTAACTAGTAAATACATTTATGACTAGTACCTAAATTATTTACATTCCTCAACAGCTCACAGTAATATGTTGGATAAAATTAATTATAAAGAAGGGAGTATTGCGTCTGTGACTTCTAGCTCTATGTTCAGACCGTTTCCCAGTTCAACTCTCAGAAAACTTTATTGACCAGCGTTTATTTGAACAACAAAACTTAAACAGGAAGCCGCGCAGCCAGAGACAACAAACTTACAAGCGTTACATTATTTTTACATCATGTTATAATTCCGAAACACAAAGTAAACCTCCGTGTTCCCGTCTGAACCCGCCAGCAGAACACTGAGTCATGGATCCGTTGTTGGAAACCCTGAAGAACAGCGACTTGAGGTAAGAAATAGCAGTTTATAATGCATAAAATAATCATTGTACTCCGGTGTGGACTAGTTCTCAAACTGTATTCATTGCATCCATCACGAAGCTTATTATAACATCTTTAACCACAATTCATGATTGTGTTCATATATTTAAAGCCATCGCTGATGTAATAACATCAGAACTAATCCGAGTACACTGCTCTACTGTACTTAATTATATACCGTTAGTGAATAGTTATTTTACATGCATGATCTTGTAAATACAGAACAGATACTTTTCTCTTTTAAATTACTTCACGACTTTTACTTAACTTTGTTATTTTTCAATTCTGTAATTGTATTGTATTGAAATGTTACTCTTATTTTTGTAGCATTTTCTCTCTTTTATATACTTTTGTATTGCCGCTATAACCAAATTCCCAGTCTTGGACACTAAATCAGTATACTCTGTCACCTGACGTTACTCCGTTACCCGACGCTACTCCTTACCTGACGTTCACCTGTTACCTGACGTTCCTCTGTTACCTGACGTTCCTCTGTTACCTGACGTTCCTCTGTTACCTGACGTTCCCCTGTTACCTGACGTTCCCCTGTCACCTGGTGTAACTCCCTCACCTGACGTTACTCCGTCAGCTGACGTTACTCCGTCACCTGACGTTACTCCGTTACTCTGTTACCTTACATTACTCCGTTACCCGACGTTACTCCCTCACCTGACGTTACTCCTTTACTCCGTCACCTGACGTTACTCCTAGGGCTGGGATAAACGATTATTTTTTAAACGATTAATCTAGCGATTATTTTTTCGATGCATCGATTCATCTAACGATTCATTTTTTCAGTCCGATTCGATTTCGATTCGATTCGATTCTCGATTATCTCCCCATTAATTGACTAATAGCAATTTATACATGTTGATTTACATATCTGAATGATAAAATATGAATTCCTTAACATTTCAATACATGTTTATTGCCTTTAAATTCCTATATAAAAGTGCAAAGTAATGCATTCTTAGAATTCTACGGTGCTCGGTCATCTGCAGCTGCTACCGGGTGGCGCCTCTTCAGGTGCTGGTGAATTGCCGTGTTGCTAGAATGGAAAGGCATCTCCTTTTTTGGCGCCTTGCACTTATGAAAGTCTGAGGAGCCACTCGCGTTGCAACTACGCCCCGGCGCCGCCCATCTTTTTTTTTTTTTTTTTTAAATCGACGCGCATTTTTCGCGTCGACGTAATTTATACGTCGACGTCGTCGATTACGTCGACGCGTCGTCCCAGCCCTAGTTACTCCGTCACCTGACGTTACTCCTTTATTCTGTTACCTGACGTTACTCTGTTACCTGACGTTACTCCTTTACTCCGTCACCTGATGTTACTCTCTCACCTGACGTTACTCCTTTACTCTGTTACCTGACGTTACTCCGTCACCTGACGTTACTCCTTTACTCCGTCACCTGACGTTACTCCGTCCCCTGACGTTACTCCGTCACCCAACCTCTCCGTCAGCTCGGTGCTGTCGTCGTGCGAGCCGGAGCTGCAGGAGCTCATGCGGCAGATCGACATCATGATGGACCAGAGGAAGGGGGAGTGGGAGGCGGAGGTCCGCGGGCTGGAGCAGCGCCTCCAGGCCGGGGAACACGAGCTGCGGTCGGCCAGGCGGCTGGGGGAGCAGAGGGTCGTGGAGGTACCAGCGCCTTCTGTTCGGATCAATGCAGACTGAATGGAAACATCTGTGGGGTTTTGGAATAACAAAACATCGCTGATGGAGAACGTCACACATGGTCATATGATGACTTAGTTGATCATATACATTTTTGAGCAGGGAATACGTCGAAATGCATGTACGTCATTATTTGACACTTTAGGTTAAAACATGACTATCAATCATTATAACAACGTTTATAGGTCATAAAAGTCGAAAAAGCATAATAGGTCCCCTTTAAGTAGAGTAGAGCTGATGTCGTCAATCAACGGAAGAGCCCGAGTCCTTCCACACTAGATGTCCTCGCGCTACGGTGAGCCAGATGGGGTCAGGCCGTGGAAGACATCGAGCTCGGCTCCTCTAACCGGCGTCTCCTCGTTGTCCGACCGCTCACAGATGGGGTATCTGCGGCAGCAGCTGGAGGAGGCGCAGGCTGGGAGACTGAGCCTAGCGTCACGCTACGAGGAGCAGCTACAGAAGGTCCACGAGGAGGTGACACACACATACACACACGCACACACGCACACCCACACACTGCCAACGAAATTGAGCCTCAAAAGACGCCGGATTTGTTTTAGAATTAATTTCACATAAAACGCTCCCCATCTCCTTCCTTGACCGTTCTCCTCCATGTTTTCCAAACACAGTTATCCAGGTTGAAGAGAAGCTATCAGAAGCTCCAGAGGAAACATCTGAAGGAGGCGAACGAAGGCGCGAAGGGCCGAGAGGAGCTGCCTCTGAAAGACAAGGCCGAGGTGCAGTGCCTGTGTGTGGGCTGTGCTGGTGTTCTAGCGCCCTCTGCTGGTCACCGAGGGTATAACCAGCAGTGGCGAGGTGGTGTTCTAGCGCCCTCTGCTGGTCACCGAGGGTATGACCACCAGTGGCGAGGTAGTGTTCTAGCGCCCTCTGCTGGTCACCAGGGGTATAACCACCTGTTCCCGGAGGAGAGGCGGACCGGTCTCCTCTGTAACCTGGCGTCTGGTTCACAGGTGGGGCTGGAGGACAGAGCAGAGGTCCCGGGCCTCCAGAGGGAGGTGAGCAGGCTGCAGCAGGCCCTGAAGGACAAGGAGCACGACACACGGTGAGGAGAGCCTAGGAACACTTCTGGTCATAGCAGAAAGAGCAGGACGGTAATAGAATTAAAAAGAGATATGAAATGAAGCGATTTAAGAGTGTGTGTGTGTGTGTGTGTGTGTGTGTGTGTGTGTGTGTGTGTGTGTGTGTGTGTGTGTGTGTGTGTGTGTGTGTCCAGGGTGGAAGGGGCCACCCGGCAGCGGGCGGAGCACTGTAAGGTGGAGGAGGAGCTGAAGAAGCTGCTGAGTCAGGCCAAGGAGGAGAGGGCCGTTGCCGTTAGCGACGCCAGGAAGGTCAGCACTGGGAGAAGGATGCTGGAGTTATCAATATCATAATCTTAGACTATATATAGTTATATATCTGAGGGATTTGGGTCATCAATGTTAACGTTATGACCTATTCAAGGAGTTTTGCGTTGTGATTCAAAATGGTCTTCTATTCTAAACCTTACTTGCCCCTTAATGACATTTTTCTCAATTTGTGTGTGTGTGTGTGTGTGTGTGTGTGTGTGTGTGTGTGTGTGTGTGTGTGTGTGTGTGTGTGTGTGTGTGTGTGTGTGTGTGTGTGTGTGTGTGTGTGTGTGTGTGTGTGTGTGTCCCAGCTGGGGGAGGAGCTCCAGCGGTCCCGTCTGACCCACGGCGGGGAGCTGGAGGGCGTGAGGAAGGAGGTGTCCCGGCTGGCGGGGGAGCTGCACCGCCGGGACGTCGCCGTGGCAACGCTGGAGGGCTCCGCCTCCGCGGCGGCGCGGCGGCACGGCGCCGAGGCGGGGCGGGCGGAGCGCCGGGAGGCGGAGCTAACGGTAAGGGGGACGCCTGATTGGACGCCCCGGGGGTCAGGTGTTTGATGGAGGAGGAAACAGTCATATATAGTTATTAGGGCTTTGACTTTTGCCCAAAAATCATATTTGAAGTCCGTTTGTTTATTAATATTAATATTAAAATATATTCAAATATTTATTAATAATATTTTGACCATTAAATGCCTTCAGTAAGAGCTGGATTGGGCTTCGCAAGGTTTGTTTACCGCGTTGCTATGTTTACCGGTCTTGCGTGTTCCAATCAATCGCTGTCTAATCAATACTGACTGCCTCTTCCGTGGTCATTACAATATTATGAATAGACTGCGTCAGGTTCTCCGACGTCTCTCCCTCTTGGCCTGCCCATAACGGGTTACAATATTAAGGGCTGCCTAATATTCGTTCGAATTTAGATTTATTTTTTGATATTCGAATAATGAAGCTCGGAGTCGAAGCCCTAATAGTTATATTGTTAGTAGTATAGTAACAGTATATATTTACAGTTATTTTATTTAGACCAGCGTTACACAACGACCCATGACCCCTGACCCTCGGCCCGCTAGCCTGTCTTTGGTAGTTTGCGTTCGGTTGCTCCTTAATACCGAAACCCTAACTCGAGAATTTGATTGATATGGCTTTTACCACCTGACCTGAATCTAAGGTCTCTGTGTGTGTGTGTGTGTGTGTGTGTGTGTGTGTGTGTGTGTGTGTGTGTGTGTGTGTGTGTGTGTGTGTGTGTGTGTGTGTGTGTGTGTGTGTGTGTGTGTGTGTGTGTGTGTGTGTGTGTGTGTGTTCAGGTTCTCCAGGTGCAGCTGGAGTCCCTGAAGACGGAGAACCAGCGCCTGAGCGGTGTTCTGGAGAGACTGGACCCCTCACCGTCCCCCAAGGTCTGGACCTCACTCCCCTGTACTGTTTAACCCCTACCTGCTCCTTAATGACCTGTCTCTGTACTGTCTAACCCCTACCTGCTCCTTAATGACCCGTCTCTGTACTGTCTAATCCCTACCTGCTCCTTAATGACCCGTCTCTGTACTGTCTAACCCCTACCTGCTCCTTAATGACCTGTCTCTGTGCTGTCTAACCCCTACCTGCTCCTTAATGACCTGTCTCTGTACTGTCTAACCCCTACCTGCTCCTTAATGACCTCTCTCTGTACTGTCTAACCCCTACCTGCTCCTTAATGACCTGTCTCTGTACTGTCTAACCCCTACCTGCTCCTTAATGACCTGTCTCTGTACTGTCTAACCCATACCTGCTCCTTAATGACCTGTCTCTGTACTGTCTAACCCCTACCTGCTACTTAATGACCTGTCTCTGTACTGTCTAAGCCCTACCTGCTCCTTAATGACCTGTCTCTGTACTGTCTAACCCATACCTGCTCCTTAATGACCTGTCTCTGTACTGTCTAACCCCTACCTGCTCCTTAATGAGCTGTCTCTGTACTGTCTAACCCATACCTGCTCCTTAATGACCTGTCTCTGTACTGTCTAACCCCTACCTACAGCTAACATTAGGTAAAACTCTTAAGATAGACGTGCCTGCTAGATGCTAAACGGAGCCCTCCCAGATCAGACTGTGTATCTCTGTGACCCTTGGTTGACCCTGCTGTCTCCAGAGAGGGTCTGCATGTCGGGGGTCTGACCGGGAGCGGGGGGTGACGTCGCTGAGCAGTCTGGAGCGGGAAAACCAGCAGCTCAGACAGGAAGTGAACCAGATGAGGTCCCGCCTCCAGGAGAGAACTCCGCCTCCCCCGGCTAAGGGCGGCCAATCACAGTCCATGTGGCTCGGGTACGTCGGAGACCAACAACCAAACGACAAATCAGATGAACGATCCGAACATACCGACACTGACCAGAGCGATGTCTATGATGTGTATATCACCAGCGTGTTGTTGGTTTGACCCCCAGCACTGGAGGCGGAGCGGGGAGGGAGGAGGAGGAGGAGGAGGAGGAAGAGGTGCAGGCCATGAAGGCCAAGCAGCAGGTGACCCCCCCGCCCTACGGGGAGGGGCTCCACAGAGTCCCGGTCCCTCCAGACCTCCTCTCCCCCGGGTCCCATCAGCCCCACCGCGTCCCTGCTCCTCCCTCCTCCTCCCCCTCCTCCTCCTCCTCCTCCCCCTCCTCATGGCGGGGGAGGAGGGTGAGGACGGGTCGGGAGGAGGGTGTCGCCGGGGGGAGGTACTCCTCCAGCTCCGAGGAGGTGCTGCTGGACCCCCTGGGGGGCGACGACGAGGAGACTGTGAGTTTACGCATACGCTATGTTAACGACATCGCTAACACGTGGCTATGCTAACATCCAGCTCCTTTTAAAGCAGCTGCGGTTAAATGGAACTTCATTGATGGCAGGCGGGTAGTTCTGCTAACCTGTTGCTCTGCTAGCATGCTATTTTGCTAGCATGTAGCTCTGCTAACATGGAGCCCTGCTAACATGCTAATCTGTTAACATGCCGCTCTGCTGACATGTTGCTCTGCTAACATGGAGCCCTGCTAACATGCTAATTTTTCAACAAGCTGCTCTGCTAACATGTAGCCCTGCTAGCACGTAGCTCTGCTATCATGCTGCTCTCCCAACATGCTACTCTTCTAACATGTATTTCTGCTAATATACTACTCTGCTAGCATGCTAATCTGCTAGCATGCTGCTCTGCTAACATGCTACTCTGCTAACATGCTGCTCTGTTAGCATGCTACTGTCCTCCATGCCCGTCGTGTCCTCATCCTCTGGCTCCGCCCCCAGGCGCTGGCGGCGGCGGCGGAGGGCGTGGTCGCCCGCTTCCTGGAGGGCGAGACGCTGCGGTCGGAGGAGCTGCTGCTGCGGCTGGAGACCCACGTCCAGGGGCTGAGGGAGGACCACGCCCGCACCGCCCGCAGGTACCAGCCCGCCCCCACCTCATCCCGCACCTCCACCCTGACCTCCAGCCCGCCCTGACCTCCACCCTGACATCCAGCCCGCCCTGACCTCCACCCTGACCTCCACTCTGACCTCCACCCTGACATCCAGCCCGCCCTGACCTCCACCCGGACCTCCAGCCCGCCCTGACCTCCACCCTGACCTCCACTCTGACCTCCACCCTGACCTCCACCCTGACCTCCACCCTGACCTCCAGCCCGCCCTGACCTCCACCCTGACCTCCACCCTGACCTCCACTCTGACCTCCAGCCCGCCCTGACCTCCACCCTGACCTCCACCCTGACCTCCACCCTGACCTCCAAACTGACCTCCACTCTGACCTCCAGCCCGCCCTGACCTCCACCCTGACCTCCAAACTGACCTCCACCCGGACCTCCAGCCCGCCCTGACCTCCACCCTGACCTCCACCCTGACCTCCACTCTGACCTCCACCCTGACCTCCACCCTGACCCGAGGTACCAGCCCGCCCTGACCTCCACCCTGACCTCCACCCTGACCTCCAGCCCGCCCTGACCTCCAGCCTGACCTCCACCCTGACCCCCAGCGGTCAGAGGTCACCCGGTCAGACCCCAGGGGGTGGAGCAGACTCGGTCATCAGTGATCCCAGAGAGACTCTGGGGAGCCAGACGATCACCAACCATGGG
Source organism: Gadus chalcogrammus (assembly GCF_026213295.1). Taxonomy (NCBI): domain Eukaryota; kingdom Metazoa; phylum Chordata; class Actinopteri; order Gadiformes; family Gadidae; genus Gadus; species Gadus chalcogrammus. The sequence goes on along the minus strand of NC_079423.1, from coordinate 17,350,284 downwards.
CCTGATTCACCAAGCAGCCATCTTGTTTCTAAACTGAATGTGGATCCAAGATGGCCTCAGAGGTGAATAAGGCCCATAAAGAGTCTGTTGGGGGCGGTGAACTGATCAGTGTGGCGGTGGCAGAGGAAGACGAGTTCCCTGGTTGCTACAGACTGACGAGTGATGTCACAGCCCGGCCGGAGTGACGGCCGTCCTTCATTATCTCACGCCGCCAACTCGGACTCAAACTGAACCTGTAATGAACCACAGCTTGGTTACTGCTGTTACCATGCCGATGAGAGCTGCTATATAGTGGTGATATCCGCTCTGGTGACGAGAGCTCCGTAACCATGGTGACGAGAGCTCCGTCAACATGGCGGTATCTGCTCCGTCACCCTCGGTGATCGGAGCCGAGTTACGTGCCGACGTAGCGAACGTTGGAGGCCATGCGTTGGCGGTCCAGACGGTTTGGTCTGTGGGGGGTCTCTGGGGTCCTGGAGGGGGTCCTGCCCCCCCCAGACAGACAGACCCCCGGCAGACCCCCTGCTCTCGGACCACAGCGCTCCAATGGAGGGAATATCAGACCCCCCCTGTCTGTCTCCCAGCGGGACAACGCTCCAGGATGTATCAACCACGGGATGAACTCCAGGAATACTGGGGGGGGGGGGAATATCATCATTGTGTTTTTATACTTTTGAACACCGTTTAATGTCAGGATGTCCAATAAAGATGTTCCCTAGTGACATTTTGTCTCTTTTGAAATGTGTTTCTCTCATTTTTCTCTTTTAGTTACGCTCTCTCCTTGTCGTTTGTTTATCATCATCCTCAAAAAACATGTCTTCCAAGACATTCCTCTCCCTCCCTCCCTCCCTCCCTCCCCCTCCCTCCCCTCATGTGGTGGCCGTCCCTTGGGGGCCAGGCTATGGAACAGTACTGGTGTTGATCTGAGTCCCCGGGGGCGTTTCTTATTTAAGGACCGCTGTCGTAAGGCGGTGCCGTGCTCCTCGTTAACGATCCTCTGCTGTTTAATTAGTCCCACCGCGGTTTTACAACATTTCCGCTCTTTATGAATAGAAACGACAAAGGTTGTTCTTAAAAGCAGAACATCCTTCACAGAGTGAAGTTGTCTTTACAATTATTATTTTTAATTGTGAAAGAGGGCAAATTAACTTTTAACGGGCAAGCGACAAGAATGGACCATTGTGTAGTAAGAATCGAACCCTTTCCTCCCAGCAGAGGGCGCTATTCCACCGATGGGCGACGAAAGTAGACAACGCGTCTATTGTTTTCCGTGGCACGCTGGATCGGTTGAATTGGCCTACTTAAATTGACTGTTTCGATTGATCATTTGACCTTGTGCGCTTTGCGTTTGTTAAGCTAATAATCTTTCGCAAATTGTTATTACGGTATTTAATTATGGTAATATATTTCCTTCTATTCAAATAGATTTCCTTACAAATAATTTCCGCTTACCAATAGCGTTGGAAATATGCCGCAAATGCTTACAAAAGCTTGGACCCAGTGAAATTGGCTGTGCAGAACATGAGAACCGTAAGAAACCGGTCGTAAAGGTTTATTTGCCACTCAACTAAAGCATGATTGTGCCTCACCATGTCTGGTATTTAGTGAAACATTCGTCTGCCATCACTAGAAATGCTCAGTATTCCAGTCATCCTACTTTTCTTTACTCTGGGAATTCCAGCGCCCAGCCTCTGGAGCTGAGCTCTGCAGCTGACACTCAGAGTCACTCCGCTGACGTCAAGAGCTCTGTGGAAAATACCTCACCTAGGGTCCAGCGTCCTGGGGGAATGTGCTGGGTAGGGACTGGACCCAGGGGGGGTGGGGGGGGGAGGCGACTGGACCCGGGCTCAGAACCAGGTTCTGGAGGCGTCTCTGGATGAGATGCGCACCCCAGATGAAGGGAGCGCTAACGAGGTTAAGCTCACCGGCCTCTTTGAGCGCCCTGTCGGCGCACGGTATTCGTTTCGGTGACTCGAGGATGATGGGTTCTGGGTTTGATTCCCAATGCCCTACCTGTGGTTCGTCCTATAGCCAGATGCCCGGCCCTCACCCCTACCTGCTCCTGAGTGACCTGGATCTGTCTCTCTCCCTGGACAAAGCGTGATAAATGACTGAATAGTAAATATTACGCTGCTGATAGTAAATCCTTCCATCTTGGCGCGTGCGTCTGTGTGTGCATGAGTTATGTGGCATGAGCTATGTGGCCAGATATGATGTAATGGCGGTCTCCCAGCCAGTGTCTCCATCATGGAACCACATCTGCTTGCGGGTCCAGCGTGGAGAGGGAGTGACTCCTCCTCACATATTGTCCCACTTATCCTCCATCTTTCCTCACATTCCTCACTTGGCAAGATGGCCGCCGTCTTCTCCTGTCCATGAGGCTATATCGGTCTCGCTGCATCCGACCGATCGGTTGTAGTTTCCTCCTCCACCTTTGCGTGTTTGTGTGCTGAGCTCTGGTATCTTCTGCACCATGTGACCCTCTGGGGTGTCTGGGCTAGACTGTGGAGGAGAACCCTGTGTGAGGCCCAGGGGGATTGTGGGAGATGTAGTCGTAGATGGTAGGTCTTGGGAAGGCCTCTCGATGCTCTGGTCAGTGGATCGCCTCTGTTGCCTACCCTTACCCCCATGTGTGTTTCAAAACATCCCAGAACATTGACTTTAATCTCCCGCAAACAATTGTCGACTTTGTTGGGTTGTTGCTCATTGCTTTGCTTGACATTCCATGACCTAAAATCACGATAAGAAACCGTGATAAAACCATGATAAAACTTGCATTCTGGAGGGAATGTTGTGGGTGGAGGGAGCAGAAAGTATGTACACTTGCCTGAAGAAAAGGGGGGGTGGGGTGGGGTGGGGGGGGAACGAGGGCTTATCGTGTGATCAGCTGCTTTCTCTGGGGTTGAAACAATTCAATAATTAGGTCAGAAGTGTTGCAGCTTCCTCTCGGTGTGCAGCAGCCTGCCGTCGACCGGCTGCATCCCTCCGCTGTGTTTCTGTTCCCTCCAGGGCGATGTGCTGCTCGCCACACAGCGGGCCGGAGCTCCTCGATGGGGAGCGATAAGTCGCGTGTTCGAATCCAGCGGCCGACTTCCTTAACGAGATAAGGGGCCGGAGCGTCTTTTTCCCACGATTGTTGCAGCCTGCACGCATTCTTCCTCAGGCATTCCAGCGCAGGGCCTCACGGGGCACGCCTGGCGGGCTCACGCCCCGCCCCCCCCCTGCTCCGGCGTTAACCCCTCCGAGGCCCCCGTCCTGCCGGGCAGAGCACAGGACGCATGAATGACGAATCACCAGGAGCTCGGGGGGGCTTCCTGCTGGGAGGGGAGACAGTGAGGTGGCAGATGAGCGTTCACTGAGGGATTGGATCAGAGAGTGAGGTCTCCACACACCAAGGGGGGAGAAGATCAGGTTATGTTCAGTTAGTTGTAAGTGTGAGATGGGGGTGAGACGGTGTGAAGGTCAAGGTACGGACGAGCAGAGTAAAAGTCCTCCATCTCAAGAAAGGTTCAGGAACCTCTTTCTGAGTCATGCGGCCTTTGGCTCGTTGTTCTCGGATGCCAACAGGCGATGGGAGGTAGGAGGGTGGAGAGGAAGTACCGTCTGTACCTTCACTGACACGGAAGCGGGGACTATCTGTCCTACCGCCGACGTACAACACACAGTACGCCCTCGGCAGAGTGTAGGGCCTACTTGGGGCCAGGCTCCTCCTCCCAAAACAAGCAGGAATGCTAAACCCGGCAGGTTCCTGGTCTGCATAGCGGAGTTCAGCTAAGGCGCCACATGCACCGACTGCCTGCTTCAAACCTGACAGACCCACCTTGGCTCAGGATCTGTCAGAGATCTGTTGTTGTGTTTGCTCAGGGTGTTTGCTAAAGGATGGAACAGAACCAGCAACCCTTCTTTAGGTCCTGCCGACGACTGATGTGTCTTGACATTTATTTGCCTCTGCCATAACCTGGAATTCCGGAACGCCGATCGAGTTAAGGGTAAACAGAGCGACTGTCCGGCGCCCTCATTCCTAAGATATTCCAGAGTCGAGGAAATTAGAACTAGGGCGTTTAATTTGCAGCTCCGCGAGGAATGCTTTGATGCGAGGGGGTCGACCCTGCGTTATGTAAAAAGTGTTTTGGAACAGATCCCTGTTCATTCACAGCTAATGGCCGTCCATGTTGAAGCCCTCTGGTAATTAGTTCGGAGTTGCCCTGTGACCACAAACATCCTGGGCCAACACCCCCCACCCCACTCCCACCCTAGTGACCCCTGACCCCCCCTCCACCCCCTGCCCCCTTCCCACTTCCTCTCCACAGGTCTTGGCCTGATCAGCTGTTACGCAACAATATAAAGGGGATCTATACAAGAACCCGCGTGCTGCTGTTTTTCTTTTTCAGAAAAACTCAATATTAAGATCCAAACTCCGGTGGAACGGGCCGAATAGGACCATTGTGCTAAACCACCCTGCCCGGCGATATCGCCGCCTCAGTCGGTCTCCTCTAATCCCGTAGTTAGTTGATATGAAGCCTGTGGGGGCTGCAGGGTTTCCTTCTGTGTTGTGCTTCATACATTCACGTTTACATTCAGTGCGTTTAGCCGACGCTTCTATCCAACGCGACTTACAATAAGTACATTTGTCAGAAGAAAGAGAAACAACAATATATCGCTGTAGGTACATGATCATAGAAACAAGTGCAAAGCTCTAACCACCACTAGGTTAACCCATTCCCCGTACACAACAGAGAATAGCTAGGATAAGACGCTACACAATGCTAAGTACTATTTTTAAGTGCAAGGACGCACAACATACAGTTATAATTGATAGAATGTATTCAGCGCTTTTCTAGACACTCAAAGGTGCTTATACAGTGAAGGGGGGACCTCACTCAGCACCACCAGTGTGTAGCCCCCACTTGGGTGATGCACAGCGGCCAATCGGCGCTAGAAAGCTCACCGAATACCAGCTTGAGGTGGAGAGTGAGGGAATGAATGAGTCAGCCCAATATACAGGAGGACGATTAGGGGGCCAGATTGACTGGGCCTGGTTGGGCAGTTTAAGCCAGGACAAAGTCAACGTGTGAGAGGGGTGTTGGGGGTTGAGGGGGGAGGCTATTCAGAGTCGAGGTGAACTCTGAACAAGTGAGTCTGGAGTCTTTTGCGGAAGCTGGTGAGCGATTCGTCTCGCGCGCCGACCGACACGCTAACAGGAAAGGAGAGTGAAGGGCCGCAGCTTCCTGGGTCCCGCTGACGGACGGACTGGGAGGACTGGGAGAACGTGGAGTTTACATTCCTGCTCCGGGCCTGACGTCCACCAGCCTGCGTCACGCTCATTGTTCCCCCCCCCCGACCCCGCCTCCCCTCCCCTCCCTCAAGATCGGGGCCGATTCTGGGCCCTCGTAGTCTGAATAGGGCCTGAAGGACGCTGGTTCGATCCCCGGCTCCTCGAGGTTGTGTCGAGGTCTTCTTGAGCAAGGCACCTCACCCTGACTGCTCCAGTGGAGCTGGCTGTCGCCATCGTCGGTGTGTGAATGTGTGCAGGAATGGTGAATGTTGGGCGATATCGTGAAGCACTTTGAGCCGCCACTGGTTAGAACAGCGCTGTATGAATGCGGTCCGTTCACATTGAGTCCAGGTCGGAGTGGACCGGACCGCGACTCCAAAGAGCCGTGCAGACCCTGGGGAGGGAACCCATTCAGATGGGACTCAAACGCCACCGCTACGCAGCCTCTGAACCCACAAAGTGTTAGATAGAGATATTTAATGGAGCATCTTAGATTTAAAAAAGTATTGAACACGCACCTAATGTAAGCACTTAATGAATGTTGTACATTCTTGCACTTAAAAAATGTGTACTTAGCATCGTGTAGCATCTTACCCGAGCTATCTTTCTTGTGTACGGGGAACGGGTTAACCTAGTGATTGTAAGTGCGTGCCACTTGGTTCTATGAACATCCTTACTGGACCGACAGAGATATATTGCTGTTTGTCTTTCTTCTGACAAATGTACTTCTCTGGGCTGTTGTCATCACGGGGATGTTGCTGCTCTGGGCACCGTGTGTACTCGTCTGAGTGGGGTAAGGTCACCCCTGAGGTGCTGCAGATGAACCCATCAGTCAACAGACGTCGTCCGCTATCTGCAGACGTCCTGTCAGCTCGTCCGACGCGCATATTTCCTCATCACTGGAGGACCTGAGATACCCAGATACATAGTCGGCTCTGGATCAATATGCTTAACGAAGCTGTTCTGCTGAGAGCTCACACTCCTAAAGGAGACGCTTTTATCCAATGCGAGTACATTTAGTTTACAATTGCACTAACAATTGCTAGGTAAACCCATTCCCTCTACACCACAAAGATAGCTAGGATAAGATGCTACACAATGCTAAGTACTACTTTTAAGTATTACGACTTGTAACATAGAATAAGTGTGTAAATTAAGCGGCACGTACAACATGCAATAATATAGATGTGTATTCTAGTATTTTGTGTTTCCTGTTAGGACACACTGAACTACGTATTTCTGTGTGTGTCAGGCTAGGCGCCTTAGTGGTGACATCCATCATTGGAGGAAGTTGTGAAAGAGGAAGTGGTGAACATATAGTTGTCAATGTGCGTCCGTTTTCTAAGCATTCAGAGCCCAAACCACGTTTGGGAAATATGCTGACAAACTGCCGACCTTGAATGAGTAATTATCTGACCAGATCTGAGATGACACACTCAGTTCGGACCCCTATTGGATGCTTTGCGTTGTACAAGTTACAAATGTGCACATTTCAAATAATGTTTTGTTTGTTTGTTTGTTGTACGTCCTTGTACTTAAATACAGTGCTTAGCATTGTGTTCTATCTTATCCTAGCTATCTTTGTATGAACATCCTTACATCGACAGCAATATAGTGTTGTTTCTCTTTCTTCTGACATATGTAGGACTATTTGGAAACCGCTTTGGATAAAAGCATCTGCTAAATACCCTAAATGTAAATGTTAAATATCCAATTTTAATATTTCAAATAGAACAAATGGTTGTTAAAGCCTTTTTAAATTTCAGTTTTTTCTTTGTGGAATTTCAACAGACCCCAACGACCGCCCCAGCCATGTGAATGGGTGCTCAGCGTTTAGCTCTCGTCCCGCTTCCTGTTATCTCCTGTCCAGCCAGGCTTTGGTCCTTTGCATCCCGCCGCCTTAATGACTTAATTACACAGGTCGTAAAGCGCCCGGCGTGATGGAGGATCACAGAGGATATCGTCGTCACCTGTGGTCATTACTCGTTGTCACCCGCCGTAAATCTCCCCGCTCAGCAGGAATGCTTTAAAGTGTTTATTTTGGAGAAAACGGAGCCGACAGGTTCAACATTAACTGTTTACCAGCCCTTTAGCAAAAAGTACAAGTCGTCTCTTTCAAAACGGGCCTCTGTTCTTTTTTTTTTTTTTACACACTCACAAGAGAGAGGAGAACGACGCGCATTCAGCCTGCCGGTGGAGGCACCCGGTGCTGGAGAGCGAGCTGTAGACACTGAAGAGAGGCGTCAAGAATGTTTGGTATTTTTTACCCAAACACGGCGGCTGGGGTCTGTGGGAGGGTATTTATAGGGGCCGGGCGGGAGCGAGGTATGGCCTCTGCTATCACAGGCCTTTTCCGCTCAATCAGAGGCCTTTATGAGCGGCGTGTGAGCGCCCATCCTGATGAGAAAGTGGAGCACTCACTCACAGGACGGGCCGGGGTTCAACAGGATACGGCATGGAGGGTGGACCGAGTCACAGACTAATACTCACGTGAAGTGCACATGTTAAAGCGTCATTTGAAAGATACGTGGGGAAGTGTTATACTTTTCCCTAGTTTCGGTAAGGCCCTTTGATATTTTACATGGGTGCTGCATTCATTCGTATTCTGGTAGAGTCCTCAGGAGCGGCTAGCTATGCTAACACTGTTTAAAACTCCCTACAAATATCAACAATGTTTCATTCAATTGATGCCAGGATTGGTTATTGAAGATGATTTAATTTTCTCCCAAATCGGAGCAGCAGTGGCCTGGGGCGGTCTTGCACCTTAGGGGGTTGCTGGTTCAATTCTTCATCCTTGACTCCGGGGTCTGGGTGCCCCTTGAGCAAGAACACGACCACACCGGTGTGACCGCTTTGTGTGGTTCTTTGTGCGGTTCTTTGTGCGGTTCTTTGTGCGGTTCTTAGTTTGGTTCCTTGGCTCTGCGTGGTCAGGTGTCTGACTGGGACCTGCCGGCTCCACAGTGTAAGTGTTCTGGACAGGACTAATAGCTGGTGTCCCCCAGTTACCCCCTATCTCTGGTCTGAGAGGGTCTTTAGTGAGTCAGGACCTGGTCGTCAGCGCTATCAGTGGTCTGCAGCCCCCCTCCCTCTCCCTCCCTCTCCCAGTACACATTAACCCCCCCCCCCCCCCCCCCCCCCCCTTTAAGCACCATATGTTGGGGCCGGGAATCATGCAAATGACAGCAGTGCTTCCTTAGCGGGGGCCAGGGGCCGGGGTTGGGGTGGGGGTTGCGGTGGGGGTGGGGGACTTCCTCATTCCTGACGGTGCCCCCCAGCCCCCCCAGCCCCCCCAGGCCCCCCAGGCCCCCCAGCCCCCCTGTCTCCCGGGCTCTGTTAAAGCCCGGTCCAGCCTCCATCTGGAGCCTCTGGTTCCCATCGTATTGTTGTGTTTCCTCCACCCCGATTCATCCGGGACGCGCCCCCCCCTGGTTCAGAGACAACATGTTTATACTGACTGCTCTTTGTCTGGTTATTGGTATATCTTAAACATGTTTTTACTGACTGCTCTTTCTCTGGGTTATTTTAGATCTTAAAACATGGTTTTACTGACTGTTCTTTCTCTTGGTTATTTTAGATCTTTAAACATGGTTTTACTGACTGTTCTTTCTCTAAGTTATTTTAGATCTTAAAACATGGTTTTACTGACTGTTCTTTCTCTTGGTTATTTTAGATCTTTAAACATGGTTTTACTGACTGTTCTTTCTCTTGGTTATTTTAGATCTTTAAACATGGTTTTACTGACTGTTCTTTCTCTTGGTTATTTTAGATCTTAAAACATGGTTTTACTGACTGCTGTTTTATGGCTAAAACAGAGTATATGCTGACATGAGTTAGACCGAAATGGATATACATATAAATACTAATATATCTGTTGCAGCCTTTTGCCTTTTCTTCGTCTCAGCCTTTCCCCTCTTAATGTGTGTTAACATCCTGTACCTGTTCTGTGGACATCTGTTTAATGTTCCGAGCGTCTGCTCTGTGGCTTCTGTTTAATGTTCTGATGGTTTGCTCTGTGGATCTCTTGAGTTCTAGCACCTATCTCCGGTCTCTCTCTCCAGGTCTCTGGTCTCTCTCTCTCTCCAGGTCTCTGGTCTCTCTCTCTCCAGGTCTACGGTCTCTCTCCCCAGGTCCAGGGTCTCTCTGCCCAGGTCTACGATCTCTCTCCCCAGGTGTACAGTCTCTCCCCGGGTCTACGGTCTCTCCGCAGGTCCACAGTCTCTCTCCAGGTCTCTGGGGGGTTTAGGGTGCAGTACGTGGTCTCTCTTGGTCTCTGGGGGTTTTAGGGTGCAGTACGTGGTCTCTCTTGGTCTCTGGGGGTTTAGGGTGCAGTACGTGGTCTCTCTTGGTCTCTGGGGGTTTAGGGTGCAGTACGTGGTCTCTCTTGGTCTCTGGGGGTTTAGGGTGCAGTACGTGGTCTCTCTTGGTCTCTGGGGGTTTTAGGGTGCAGTACGTGGTCTCTCTTGGTCTCTGGGGGTTTAGGGTGCAGTACGTGGTCTCTCTTGGTCTCTGGGGGTTTTAGGGTGCAGTATGTGGTCTCCTGGGGGCTGGAGCCTTTGAGGCTGAGCGTCTACACTTGACTTCAGTCAACTTGACATTCGGAGCGGGCGACGGAGGGCCCTTCCTCTTTTACGAACACTTCAAACGGTTTCCCGATGGCAGGACGGAAGGCTCCCTGGAGAATGTCTCCTCCGCTGGTCTGTTTGATGCTTGGGTCGTTCCTCATGTCCCCGTTTACCACCACCTCCCCCAGCTGCCCTTAAATACCTACGAGACAGAGTCCTAACTGCCACACGATCTTCTTACAGGCACAAACATTATTAAGATCCCCTTCAAACACACGCAGGATCTGTAAAGTACTGTACATTAATAATGGGAGGATTTAAAGGCAAGGTTGCTCACATATATTGTTGTTCCCGATATAGGTGTCTTTGCTTAACAAACTCCTAACTATCTCTGTTCACAATCTGCGACCACCTTTAAAAGAAACCTTAAAACATTCCGATGTAGCTCAGTGTTCTGTCAATCTATTTTATTAATTTATTTTCATTTATTTTCATTGTATTGTTAAGCACCTTGTATAGCAATTTTGCACGAAAGGCTTATATACATAAAGTATGATTTCATTTAACTAATTTTGGAGACGGTATAATCCATCTAGATTTTCTTTCTAAATAATGAGTCTCAGAGCGACAGTCTGGAAGGCACGTCAGAAGTAAAGGCCGTCCAGACTTTGGTGTACGAAAGCCAACAGGAATTGACCTCAGAAGGTCCAAACTAACGTCCGTAATTTTAGAAAGGAATGTGACAGTTGGCTGAGTCCACTCTGCGCTGGCTCCGCCCACAGGAAGTGGAGCACAATGGAGGCGAACCACCACAGACAAAGTCAGGCTGCAGGAGCCAGCGTTGGGGAGGGACGGCTCTGCCTCCGTCCAGGCTGTCTGACACCCACGGCTTCACCTCCTCCACCTCCTCCACCACCAGCACATCCACCATCTCCAAAACCACATCTACTTCCAACACCCTCTCCGCCTCCAGCAACACCACCACCTCCACCACCAGTACATCCACCACCTCCGCCCTCCGCCACCACCACCACAACCTGCTCTACCAGCCCCACCCCCACCCAACACCACAACCACCACCCCCAACACCTACACCTCTACTACCACCACTAGCTCCACCTACAACACCATCACCCCTTCTACCTCCGCGATCATCTCCACCACCCACTACACCACCCCTTCCACCACCACCTCCACTGCCGTTACCCCCACCCTCCAGCCCCAGCCTGTCCACCAGCAGAAGGGCTGAGTGGAGGGGGTGGCGGTGGGGGTGGAGGTGGTGGTGTCTCCCCTCCACCTGCCTGGGGTGGTTTCCGGGTCACCCAGCTCCCTGCCGTCCATCTCCTCTCCTGGCTGATGGATGTCCTCCCCCTCCTCCTCCCCCTCCTCCTCCTCCTCCTCCTCCTCCTCCTCCTCTTATCAGAGCCGTCGCACTGATCTCCCGGCCAGCTGTCCTCCCCTCTGCCTGGCAGGGCTGGTGGGGGAGATAGAGGGGGAGAGAGGGTGGAGGAGAGAGAGAGAGAGAGAGGGTGGGGGAGTAGGGCGGTGGTGGAGGAGGTTTGGTGTGGTGGAAATCAAGGGTGGAGGAGAGAGAACGTGGAGGAGAGAGGAGAAAGAAGGTGTTGGGGGAGGACTGGCGTGGTGAAGAGAGGGTGGAGGAGGTGGCTCCCACTGACAGCTGTAGCTCTGGTGGTGGAGAGAGGGTGGAGGAGGTGGCTCCCACTGACAGCTGTAGCTCTGGTGGTGGAGAGGAAGGGGGGAGGAGTTGGAGGGTGGTGGCGGAGGGAGGGTAGGGGACGAGGAGTGGTGTGGTGGGAGAGAGTTGTTAGTGGTGAGAGGGTGCCGGCAGATGGGTGGGTGGTGGTGGAGGAGAGAAGAGGGTGGAGGTCCTTGCTCGGACTAAGAATCGTATCTCTGTGGGTGGAGCAGGTCATCGTGTTTGTGTGGGATGAGTGGGACGAATAAAGTTGTATCCTTTCGTATGTTAGAGCTCATTAATTAGTGATGTCGCTCCAGTCTGTTCCACTTCCTGCTGCTCCTCATGTCACTCCCAAGACACACTTAGTGGCTCTGGATATTGATTGGTCGGTTGAACGTCCGGGGTGCCATGGCAACCTGGGTCCAGTGAGGAGAGTGATGGACACGGATGTCCCTGGTGAAGATAGTGCATAAAGGCTCAAGGCTCCTGAGAGTAACTGCGCGGCTCATTTGCATACCGGATTGTGTGTCTGTCTGCCTGCCTGTCTATCAAATCATTTAGAGTCAAAAGAGCGTTGTTGGCATTGAAAAGAAATGCTAAAAGCAGTTTGTAAATCAAAACGACGAGAATGCTCAAAGTATTAATAAAAGGTAGAAAGCACTCTCTCTTTCTCGCTCTCTCGCTCTCTCGCTCTCGCTCTCGCTCTCTCGCTCTCGCTCTCTCTCTCTCGCTCTCGCTCTCTCTCTTGCTCTCGCTCTCTGTCTGTTTGGTTAACCCCCCCCCCCTCCTGCAGTGGGGGGGTCATGTTCCAGATTAGCTGCTCCTCCTGATGATGAACAAAGGAGTGTGTGTCTGTGGGGGGGGGGGGTTAACGCCCCCACCTGCTCCCGCTCAGCGGAGAGAAGAGAGTCATCATCAAGGGGGGGGGGGGGGGGGTTAACGCCCACACCTGCTCCCAGTCTGCCCAGTCCAGCAGAGACAGGGAAGTCATCTGGTTTCCTCATCCCCGTACAAACAGGTGCTGGAGAACCAACAAACACAGAGAGACTGAGACACACACACACACACACACACACACACACACACACACACACACACACACACACACACACACACACACACACACACACACACACACACACACACACACACAGTCAGAGATGTGCACACAGACAGACACACATACACACATTAAGAGAGACACAGAGGCACATACACACGCACAAACACAGACTAAGAGACGCACACACCCACATGCGCATTCATTTGATGGCTCAATTCAATGGATGCCCTTCCCCCCCCCCCCCCCCCTCCCCCTTCAATCTGTCTGTATGTTGTGTGTGCGCTGTATGGTATGTGTGTGTCTGTGTGTGTGGATGGATTGTTCATACTAACTACATGCGGCAGACAGGAACAACACGTTTATCTCGATGTATGTGTGTGTTTAGGTAACAATATTATTTTTGGTGTGTGTGTGTTTGGGTAACAATATTATTTTTGGTGTGTGTGTGTTTGGGTAACAGTATATTTGTTTTGTGTGAGTGTGAGATTGTTCTTCTTAATTCTTCCCAGATACTTTAGTTTGGTGTGCGTGCGTGTGTGTGTGCGCGCGTGTGTGTGTGCGCGTGTGTGTGTGTGCGCGCGTGTGTGTGTGTGCGTGCGTGTGTGTGCGGGGCCATATGGAGGAGGTCTAACAGGTGCCCCCCCCCCCCCCCCCCGAGGCCCCTGAGAGCTGAGCCAGCAGCTCTTTGTTACGCCAGCATCTGCTCTGAGCAGCACCACCGTCCTGACCTGAGGTGAACACCACCACACCCTCCACCACACCCTCCACCATCACCACCACCACCACCACCACCACCACACCCTCCACCATCACCACCACCACCACCACCACCACCACCACCACCACCACACCCTCCACCATCACCACCACCATCACCACCACCATCACCACCACCACCACCACCACCACCACACCCTCCACCATCACCACCACCATCACCACCACCATCACCACCACCACCACCACCACACCACACCCTCCACCATCACCACCACCATCACCACCACCACCACCACCACAAGCACCACCACCAAGACCTCCCCAACAAGCAGCCCCATCACCACATCCACCACGTTGATGTGGTGACGGGGCGTTGTTGGGGAGGTGGTGGTGGTGGTGTTGGGGAGGTGGTGGTGGTGGTGTTGGGGGAGGTGGTGGTGGTGGTGTTGGGGGAGGTGGTGCGTTGGGAACCCCTTCCCAGGTTGTTTTCTGCACACAGCTCTAGTTTGTGAGCTTCCCTGCGTGTTTCCACAACAACATCTCAAGGAAGACACCAACAGACGCCTGGGGATGGGGGGCGGGGTTAGGGGGGGGGGGGGGGTCTGTTGACACCAGATCTCTGTTGATGGTCAAACAAAGGAAGGAGCGGAATGGGATGACGGGGCCAATCAGAGCGCAGCAGCAGTATGCAGGTGGAGATAGGAGAATATCTCTGGAGATGGATCTGATCTCAGGGATCGGTTGCAGCTGAGGAGTCTGTAAACCGGGGATCTGTTCAGGGCTGAGTGGGGGGGGGGGGGGGGGGTTGTTGTAGAGACACTCTAGGTGTTGTGGGAGAGTACGGTACGAGTTGATTGGGAGCAGCTGGTGATGTGCATCGCAGGAGGACCCAAGCACACACTGGATCGCACACTAGATAACGCACACATAAAGTACACATTGTAACCAAACAGGACCTGCACCAAACAACAGCAGATCAGACTGATAAACACACACACACATACCTGACACACAAACACACATACCTGACGCATGAACGCACACACACACACACATACCTGACGCATGAACGCACACACACACTTACCTGACACACAAACACGCACCCATCTGAATGAAACACACCTGACACACAGCCTTGACCAACACACAAACACACACCTGACACACACCTGATATACACGTACACACGCATACCTGACACACACAATACCTTTTTACTCCCCAAATGACGCACACACACACACAATACACACACAGCACCTGCCCAACACAACTAGATCCCAAAGATAAACACACACACACACACACACACACACACACACACACACACACACTGCCCAGCGTCTGGAGGTGGTCGGTCCCTGGCCGTTGGGTGGTGTTTGCTTTAAGCAGCTCTGGCCTCGCTCTTTATGCTCCCGGGAGGAATGCCCTGAGTCAACAGCCAGGGCCGCCGCACACCGTCCCCCCCCGTCCCCCCACCGTCCCCCCCTGTCCCCCCCCCCTGTCCCTGGGTCTCACCTCGGCTCGTCGCCCTCATGTCCTCAAGGTCTCTTGCCTCCCCCGCCTCACCCTGTCTCCCCCGTCTCACCCGTCTCACCCTGTGTCCCCCGTCTCCCTGCCTGTATCGTGTCACGTCTGCTCGTTTCTCCCACGTCTCCCCCGTCTTCCCCGCCTCCCCCGTCTCCCCCGTCCCACCCGTCTCCCCCATGTCCTCCTGGTCTCTCGGGTCCCCTGCCTCACCCAGTGTGGGTTCAGAGGACCTGAAGGAAGACCTCTGTGTCTACAAGCTAACAAGGAGACGGTGAGCCTCGTGTCTCCCGTCTCCCCCGTCTCCCCCGTCTCCCGCCTCCTCTGCAGACGGACTGACGGATGATCCAGTGAGGCCAGGACCGTCCAGTGGTTAGGGGGGCCCACCCCCAGCTGAGGGGCCTCTGTCCTGTAGCCCTCTGTCCTGTCTTGTAGCCCTCTGTTCTTTAGCCCTCTGTTCTTTAGCCCTCTGTTCTTTAGCCCTCTGTTCTTTAGCCCTCTGTCCTTAAGATCCCCGGTCCTGTAGGCCCCCCCGTTCCTGTAGGCCCCCCCGGACCTGTAGGTCCCGGTCCTGTAGGCCCCCTTCCTCATTCCCGTGTTTCCCGTGCTTCAGACCACAGAACCCGGCGTCACTCTGAGGACCTGTAACCATCTGGTCGCCGGCCTCACAGAGCACATCACAGGGAAGTCACATGACCTCACTGTTTGTAATACCTCGACGTAAACACATGGAGCCGAGCTAACCGCTAGGACGGGAGAAAAGACGTCCCGCCCTGACGTCACCGCGTCACACACACATCATCCACCGATGTATACACTCCAGAGCAGGCGTCCCAGCGTGACTCACACTAGGACCCCGCTGCTGCTCACACCAAGACCAAGACCCCCCAAAATCATACCTTTAAACAAGCCAAACATTCCCACTCACATGTCCGCAAACGGTGCCATAATAAACGCTTCTGCGTGTAGATTGTCCCTCAACACGGGGCTCCAGCTCATCCCCTTGTCCTCTTGATCGAACAAGGCTAGGCGTTTACATTGACACTCACAGTTAGCACGGAGAAACGACAATATAACGCTGCCCGTACAGTAAGGATGTTCATAGAACCAGGGGCCAAGCGCTAACCATCACTAGGTTAACCCATCCCCGAGGCATTGGGCGAAGGCGTTGATGTTGTAGAATGATACTTTAGGAACGTCTATGCTGCTCTATCTACGGCTCTAGAGAGATCCACGTTGAAATAAAAGTAAAGAAGCTTTCTTTGAAAACGTCCTCCTGGGTGCGTGCCCCCCCCTCCTCCTCCCCCCTCTCCCCCCTCTCCCCCCTCCTCCCCCCTCGCAGCCGGCTGGGGGCGGGGGTGTCCATGGACATGTTAATGTCAGGAATGCAGCCATTTCCTCCTCACTTGAAGACACAAAGGACCTCCCCCCCCCCCATAAGAGCAGCAGAAATGTGGATGCAAAATACATGTAAATCGGTCGGGGCGCTGGAGGCTTTGAACGTGGCGGCCTGGGGACGTTTCTACTGGTTGTTACACCGGAATGGAACGGGCCTCGGGTCGGGCGTCAGGTACTGGAGAGACGGTCGGCCCAGAACCACTGGTACTGACGGAGAATATTATCCTGCTACACTCACTGTAGGAGGATCCAAACACTATATCCTGCTACACTTATTGTAGGAGGATGATAAGTCATTATCCTGTTACACTTACTAGCAGGCTAGCAGGATAACAACGTCATTATACTGTGACACTCTCTGGGGGAGGAAGATAAGTCATTATCCTGTTGCACTTACTGTAGGTGGACGATAAGTTATTATACTTTACCATCTCATCGGAGGATTCTGATGTTATGTTATTGGCCTGGGATCATAGGTTAATGACGAGGTTAACGTCCTCACCTGCAGTGTGAGGGTTTCCCACGCTGGAGTCGAGGCAGCGCACACTCTTCTGCTCCACAGGTTTCCTTATCAGCAGCACATATTTGAGATGGTCACGGTTCAATGCGCTCAGACTAAGTGGTATGCACTCTTCTTCTGTGCAGAAGGAACCAACAGCCAGTCCGTTAAACATCTCACTTAGCACGATGATCAGAGATTATATGTTACATGTTTCAGTTTTAAAAGTAAAAGGTTTATCGGCAGTCTTTCTGCTGATACGACCCCATGTTATGATGATAAGGGGACAGACGGACCCCAGGGGGGGTGATAAGACCCCCCCCCCCCCCCCCGGGGCGGGTCTTGGCCGTCCACAGGGCATCCAGTTCACAGGGTGGCCTCCTTCAGGTTGTCAGTTGGGGAACGCCTTGCTTCAACAGTTGAGTCTGAACTGCCATGCAAATCACCTGCAGGACATTTACCTACAGGGTCAGAGGTCACGGCTCTGTCAGGGCCCGCGGGGGCTACGGCGAGACGGGGGGAGGGAGGGAGGGAGGGAGGGAGGGAGGGACGGACGGACGGACGGACAAAGAGAGACGGACGGCGAGACAAAGAGAGACGGACGGCGAGACAAAGACAGAGAGTAAGAAAGAGGGAAGAAGGGAACAGAGAGCGAAGGGTAGAGAGAGAGGAAGGACAGAGGAGTTGAGGGGCTATAACGGGTTCATCTCATATAGTCTGAGTCTACAATACGATCAATATTTACCCTCCGCCCCACCTGCTGATCTGATCACCCTGTTTACCCAGTGTGTGTGTGTGTGTGTGTGTGTGTGTGTGTGTGTGTGTGTGTGTGTGTGTGTGTGTGTGTGTGTGTGTGTGTGTGTGTGTGTGTGTGTGTGTGTGAGGGGGGGGGGTGGAGGGGTTTTGTGTGTGTGTACGAGGGTGGGGTTATGAGTGTATACGGGGTGTATAGAGTGAGTGTGTGTGTGTATGTAGTGAGTGAATATAGTGAGTGTGTATGGGGGGAGGGGGGTTATAGTGAGTGTGTATGGGGAGGGGGTGTATGGGGGGGTTATAATGTGCATGGGGGGGGGGGGGGGGGCTATGGGTGCAGGACAGCAGATGGTAGCTCTGTCACGTATGCTCCTGGAGAACAATACGGCCTCTCAGCCTCTCAGCCTCGTTAGGGGGGGCGGGGGGGGGGGGGGGGGGTGTCTGGTCTGGACAGCTGGCAGGCAGCGTGCCGCGCACACACCCTCCCCGTGTCCACACACACACACACACACACACACACACACACTTTAACACCCCACACACACTCATACACCGTGCATTCACCCCGATGCACACACTCACCCCATTTACCCCTTACACACACACACGCGCACACACACCCTAGTCAGCCCGCACGCACGCACACACACACACACACGCGCACACGCTTAAACATCCTATACACACACACACACACGCATACACCATAGATGAACCCCCAAATACACACACTCACCCCATTTACCCCTTACACACACACACACACACACACACACACACACACACACACACACACACACACACACACACACACACACACACACATACACACATACACACATACACACACGCACACACGCACACAGCAATTAAGAGACACGGGCTGCAGCTTAAATATTGACCAGGACACAAACATAATGCCACAGGAGAATGAGGCTGTCGTCCAATCAGGACCCTAACTGACCCCCTCTCCTCTCTCCTCTCTCCTCTCTCCTCTCTCCTCTCTCCTCCCCTACTCTCCTCTCCTCTCCTCTCTTCTCCTCCGTCTGGTCTTTGTCTGAGACCGAGGGGACATATTGTAATGCTGCTGGATGTATATTGTGGTATGATATGTTTATTATGTTACATACTGCTATAATGTGGGGTTAGTGGTTAACAGTTTCAAGCGATGAAGAGACCTCAGTTCATTCAGAGAGCGATGGAGAGGAAGAGAAGGAAGGGAAAGATAGAAAGACTTGCAGCCAAATGCTGCCATGCTGTAGTCGAAGTCTTGACAAAACTAGAGAGAATGAGGAAGAATATTGCTGGTTTATAACTTTTAAATAATTTCAACCCAGGTGCTCTCTGACGTATTGGGTGAGGGAGAACGAAAGAGAAAAATAAAGAGAGAAATAAAAAGCGTTTTGTTTTGTTTGCACATTATATCTCCTCTTTAGATATGGTGTTTTATAAAAAACGGCTCCTGGCCCTCCTCCTCCTCATAGTTTATCCAATCTATTGTGCAGCAGAACAACAACTAGCTGCTTAACATGACACAGGCGACCAGCTGAGACGCCCGTTCCCTCCCCCTCCCCCTCTCCCCCTCTGCCTGCCTCGCTCGGACCCCTCCGGGACCAGCGGCTCTGGCATTCCGCGCATTCCCCTTCGGAACAATCAGCCCTCAGTTATCAGCGCGCTCAGAGCGCGTCGTGAGCCAGTCTGCCTCAGAGAGCCGTGGAGCGCACACGCTGCTCCCCTACTGAAACGCTCAGCAACACAGGACACTCGTACACCCGTATCCTCAGAGGAACTGTATCCACTGTGTTTATATTTTTATCGTGTTTGTGGAGGGCGATTATACCGAGGTTCTTTTTCGTCCGGGATGTGTTTTGAACTTTGATTGGGGTGAGTTTATTTCGCGTTTTGTTTCGTTGACGCGTTGAACGCTCTGGTGTTCGCTTTACGCGTAGACTAGTCAGCTCACATCCTCATCGATATAAAATCTCCGATCGAGGATTATTGACTTGATTATTGTCTGTTTGACTACTACTAGTATGTGAGACCTTGTCTATGGTTTGATCCCAGTAAGGTCCAGTGTTTGTGAGTGTTTCTGAGATGTGATGAGATGTGAATATCGTCCACTAGAGATGTACACAAAAACAATGGCCCCTAGTGCACATGTCGGGCTGATCACCCTTATCTATGTAGCCTAAACTTTAACACGTTTATATGGTGTATCTTGATTGTATTTTTCCGGATCGCTATTGTTTTTGTACGGGCTTATAGTATTTTATTCGCTTTATTTGTATCTGTCTAACATTGAATTATGTCCGATTTAACAACCGAGTAAAATTTGTCCAAAAGTCCAGTTCAATGATAACAATTATCTACAGAATTCTACGCCTGTCCAGGTTCAGTTCGTATTCCACAAATGGAAACATCACAGCATCCTCGTATGTATTTGTAACCCGCAGCGATCCTCATGTTTCCCCAGACCCGTGTTAACCCAACACCACCGCCGTCCTCCCAGCCCTCAACCCTCAACCCTACAAACCCAACGAGATGAGGACCGCCGAGGAGTCGGGAACGGTCCTGCACCGCCTGATCCAGGAGCAGCTCCGCCTGGGGAACCGGGCGGACACGCACACCCTGCTGGCCATCCAGCAGCAGGCCCTGCGCGGGAGCAGCGGCAGTAGCAACAGCAGCGGCGGCGGCACCGGCACCGGCAGCCCCCGCTCCTCGCTGGAGAGTCTGACGCTGGAGGAGCCCCCCAAATACGTCCACATGTCCACGCGTCAGGAGCCCCAGGGCCAGGAGCACCGCGGGGACCTCCTCCTCTCGGAGGGCCCGGCCGGCTGCCAGCACCTGTACCAGCTGCACGGCGAGGAGCTGCCGTCCTACGAGGAGGCTAAGGCTAACTCCCAGCACCGCAGCGCGGGCCAGCAGCCGGGCCCCCAGCCGGGCCCCCAGCTCCCCGCGGGGCCCTGGGACCTGAAGCGGGAGCACGCGCGCTCCCTGAGCGAGAGGCTGATGCAGCTCTCGCTGGAGAGGAACCACGCTCTCCCCCGGGACTCCCCGCCCCCCCTGAGCTCGTCCAGCAGCTACCCCCAGCTGTACCCCGCGGGTCCCCCGGCCCCGGGGCCCGAGGGCCGCGCACCCCCGCCGGAATACCCCTTCTGCGTCCGGCTCCCAGGGTACATGCTGAGCCGGTCGGAGGAGCAGGGCCACCAGTACAGAGACCCCCCCCCACCCTTCAACTCCCAGCACAGGTACGACTCATACCAGTATGCAAATATTATGGGACACTCTGTCTCACCTGTGCTGTGAATTGAGTATGTTAAATATAACCAGTATACAATTATTATGGGACACTTATTTAACATATACTCGTGACTGAACTCCGAGCACAAGTTAGAATCTATTAGTATTATATAATTACCTACCCAGCACGTATTTAACACAAACCCAACTCCCAACAGAGCTTGTTCTTAATAGAATCGCATAATTCATAGCCGGCATGTACTTATGGTTCCACTCCCGGCGCGGCCGTGAAACACTTATGTAGCACATTCAACACGCATCGTGTACCAACACGACCGCTCTGTATGAGACATTCAACACGTATGCAGCCCGACCGTACGGAACACGCACGCAGCAGCTGGCGTCTGGGCGACTTGGCTCCATACCTGCGTTTGTTTGTTCTCACCCCTCGTACCCTGATTCTCTGCATGCCAGAGGGAGCGCGCTCTCCAAACCCAGACAGTCTAGCCCCCGGAGCGCACCCCCCCCCCCCCACCCACCCCCCCCTGGTGACTAACGACGGAGCGCTCTCTGACTCTGAACCCTGCGGTCGCTGACTCATCGTCTCTGGTGCTCCTCCAGGTTTGTGTCGTCTCCGCCCCAGCTGTCCCACGGTGCGCCCGGGGGGGTCTACCGCCATGCGGCCGGGGGCTCCGGCGGCTCGGACCCCTACTTCGCCGGCGCAGGCGTCGGGGTACCCAGCATGCCTTGCGGCGGCGTCAACGGCGACGCGGCTCAGATGGACGCGCTGCTCCGCGAGAACGAGCGACTACGCCAGGAGCTGGAGGTCCACGTGGAGAAGACCGCCCGCCTGCAGAAGGTGAGGAGGAGGAGGAGGAGGAGGAGGAGGAGGATGTGTTGGCAGATCCACAGCCCCCTAGAATACGACCTGGGATCAGAGGCTGATGGGTTTTATTCTTGGGGGGTCTGGTGGTTATGACCGCCACTCTAAGCTTCTGGGTTCCATGCCAGATGTCCGCAGCCTAGATCAAGTTAACGCCTAACCCCTACCTGCTCCTTAATGACCTGTCTCTGTACTGTCTAACCCCTACCTGCTCCTTAATGACCTGTCTCTGTACTGTCTAACCCCTACCTGCTCCTTAATGACCTGTCTCTGTACTGTCTAACCACTACCTGCTCCTTAATGACCTGTCTCTGTACTGTCTAACCCCTACCTGCTCCTTAATGACCTGTCTCTGTACTGTCTAACCCCTGCCTGCTCCTTAATGACCTGTCTCTGTACTGTCTAACCCCTACCTGCTCCTTAATGACCTGTCTCTGTACTGTCTAACCCCTACCTGCTCCTTAACGACCTGTCTCTGTACTGTCTAACCCCTACCTGCTCCTTAATGACCTGTCTCTGTACTGTCTAACCCCTACCTGCTCCTTAACGACCTGTCTCTGTACTGTCTAAACCCTACCTGCTCCTTAATGACCTGTCTCTGTACTGTCTAACCCCTACCTGCTCCTTAACGACCTGTCTCTGTACTGTCTAAACCCTACCTGCTCCTTAATGACCTGTCTCTGTACTGTCTAACCCCTACCTGCTCCTTAATGACCTGTCTCTGTACTGTCTAACCCCTACCTGCTGCTTAATGACCTGTCTGTACTTTATCTGGATAAAATTGTCTGCTAAATGACTAAAGAGTAATCATCTCCTCCTCCTCTTCCTCCTCCAGTTGGAGCTGGAGATCCACCAGATCTCGGAGGCGTACGATTCGCTGATGACCGGCTCGGCCAAGAGGGAGGCCCTGGAGAAGACCATGAGGAACAAGATGGAGGCCGAGATCAAACGGCTGCACGACTTCAACAGGGACCTCCGAGGTACGGCCCCCCCCCTCCCACCGTGGAGACCCCCGCGCGTTCAAACAGTTTGACTCCACCGCACGTTTGTCTGGGCCGCTGCTGACCGCTTTTTGTTTTTACGTTGTTTCCGTAGATCGCCTGGAGACGGCGTCGAGACAGCGTCTGGCGACGGAGGCGGAGTCCAGCGAGCAGAAGCAGCACATCTTCACCAAACTCATCGAGCAGAGTGAGTGGGAGAACAACACCCCCTCGTTCCTACGTCCGCACACACCCCCTCCATCTCTCCTCAACGCGGGGGATCAGACATCGCAGAGGTCCGCGTAGTAAACGCTTTTCACGACGCCGAAACCGAAAAATAATTGGGAGTCCGATAAACGGAAACGAGCGTTTGAACCGGTCGTTAGCGTGGCTACGGCGGCGGCACAGGGCAGCCATACCTCAGCCCACTAAACCGGCAGCCATCTTTTATGAGCAGGGCAGTAAACTGCTGTCTGGATTCCAGAGCCCCTTCACCCCCCCCCCCCCCCTACCTTCGCCCTTCTCCTGGCTCTAGGTATTTCACGCTGTTCTGCCCCGGGGAATGCCCCCCCCCCCCCCCTGGTCTGAGTTACATTACCCCCCCTCCCCCTGCGTTCCCTAAGGGGGAACCAGCAGGCATGGCGTCCCAAGACCTCCAGGCTCAACGTGACCTCTGGAACGCCAGAGAACGCCTCGCCATGTTTGGGCATTTCCTCACCTCAGGGGTCGTGGAGCTGTTGGGGGGGGGGGGGGTTTCGGTCCGGCTTGAGACTTCGGTGCCAAACCGGGGCCTCACTGTTGGCCGACAGGCGAATACCTCGAGGGACACTGATGAGAGTGCGTTTCTGCACGGCGAGGCTCGTTAGTGGCCGTATTTAACGGAGGAGATGGAGAAAAAAAAAAATCCCCCAAACGAGGCGATCACAGGCGTCGTCTCCAGGGACGACTTTAAACGGTTGTTTTTCTGCTTTATTTCCCCACCAAACGACTCAATAACTCCTTAATCAATCACACATGACTCGTTTGGGGGGAGCCGCAGCATTAAGCACACACACGCTCCCTGCGTTGGCCTTTAGACGGCGCGTCCAGGAATGTCGGAATAATGAAAACGTACGCTGGGGTTCTGTCGCTCTCCTGGGTAACAGCCCGCAGACGCTCGGGGCTGCGGGTGTGTGTGAGCGTTTGTGTGTGTGTGTGTGTGTGTGCGTTTGTGTGTGTGTGTGCGTTTGTGTGTGTGTGTGAGTGTTTGTGTGTATGTGTGTGCGCGCGCTGCAGATCAGAGGAATGGCATGTGCTCTCTTGTGTAATCCGTCCCAGTCGCCCGTCAGCGGGTAGGCCAGCGCTGGAGGATCCACCTCCTGCCAAACTCTGAATACCTCAGTGCTGGGGGGGGGGGGGGGGGGGGGGGGGGAAGAGTTCTGCTCTATGGTTAACATTAATGAGATGGATTTCCAAGAATTACCGCGACTCAGTGGATCACAATTTGGAGAATTCTGTGTCGGCCCTCCTTGCGATTCCTAAGAAAATAAAGAAAATGAAAAGCGCTGGGCCGCATTCCCTGAAGTTTTAAATGTCCCTTGTTGGGCCGCATTCCAGTAAGGAGACGGCTGACGCTACGGCTCTCCTTATGGGCTGGCTTGACCCCCCGAGTGCCAAACGGACCATTCCTCATCCCTGCACCACATTCCCCCCACCTCCCGCTGCCGTGCAAACCCCTCCACCTTCCCCTCTCCTGACCGTACTCTTCACCAGAAAAGATTTGCTCCATCATTCCACTAACCTCCTCCTCCCTTCCTCCTCCTCCTCCTCCTCCTCCTCCTCCTCCTCCTCCTCCTCTCCTCCCTTCCTCCCCCTCCCCAGATGAGGAGCAGCAAAGGGAACGCGAGCGCGTGGAGCGCCAGGTGCAGCACCTGCGTGCGTCGGGCGAGGAGTGGCTGCATCGGCGCGAGGCCCTGGAGAAGGCCCTGGCGCTGGCCCAGAGCCGCAGCCTGGCGCTGATGGAGGAGCTCCAGAAGGAGAGGGCCTACGCGTCCAAGGTGGAGCGGCTGCAGGGCGGCCTGGCCCAGCTGCAGGCCGCCTGGGAGAAGAGGGAGAGCCTGGAGCTGCGGCTACGCACCCGCCTGGAGCAGGAGCTGAAGAGCCTCAGAGCCCAGCAGGTGAGGACCAGCACCACCACCACCTCCACCACCACCACCATCCCCACCACCCCCATCACCACCACCACCACCACCCCCACCTCCACCACCACCACTTCCCCCACCCTGGTGGACACTGAACCCCTCGTTCTGGGAGGAAGCGTAGGGAACATAGTAGACGTGGTAGAACTGGGATTTATCTCGGCAACCAGAAAGTGATTTCCCCAGTCCCGTAGAACCGACACTGATGTTTGAGTGTTCTGAGCGATCTTCAAGATGGTGGACTACTGATCCAGATCGTTGATAGTGAACTTTGAAGGCATTTTTATCGTACTTCATGGATAGGACAGAAAAAGACTGTCATGAAACAGGGAGGGAACCAGGCAGAGCAGTTATTTGTGGCTGGCGTTAATGAGACGGATTACCACAACTCAGAAGATAATAATATGGAGAGTTATTACCGGGACGGTATCAACTCCACGGTCGCCACCATCCGTTCTCCCGCGCCTAAACCCCCCCCCCCCCCTCTCCTCTCCCAGCAGTCCCAGTCCCAGTCCCAGGGCGTGGGCCCGGCGGACCAGCTGCTGAACTGGTCCCGCCTGCAGCAGCAGCTCCGGGAGCGCGAGGAGCGGGTTCTGGCGCTGGAGGCCGACATCACCAAGTGGGAGCAGAAGTACCTGGAGGAGAGCACCATGCGGCAGTTCGCCATGGACGCCGCTGCCACCGCCGCCGCGCAGAGGTAAGACGCTACGATGGACTGCTGTCAATCACCTGGGAGACCCGTTGGAGGAGGGCGGGGCTTAACCTTAGACGATAGATCGCTTAGTCGATCGACGGAAAAACAATTAATCACTGGATTATATTAGTCATTGATTCATCAAGTTCAAAAACCCAACATTTGTTGTTTAATCTTTCAGAGATTTTAGTGTTTGGTGGATCCATAGAAATGTCATATTCTTGGCTATAATTGCGAGTCGCGCTCCTTTTGAAACCAACGACTGTGAAAGCAAGGTTCTAATGTCTGTCTCTGTTGTGTTCCCGGTAATCAGAGACACCACGATCATCAACCAGTCTCCAGGCAGCTCTCCCAACAGCAGCTTCAACGACACGCTGCCGTCCTCGACGAGCCCCAGACAGCAGGAGATGAAGAACCGGTACGTGCACATTCCCCTCGCTCGCGATCGCTCAATCTCAACAACAATTCCGATGTTGTTTAGTCAGTGAGTCTCTCTGTGTCAGAGTGTTCAAAGCCCTCAGGGTTGAAGAGGTTCTCCCACGTCGACGATGATGGAGGACGTGTGCTCATGATGTTCGTATTGTTTCCTCCAGGATCCGTGCGCTCCACTCTCAGCTCCTTGAGAAGGACGCTGTGATCCAGGTCCTCCAGCAGCGCTCCGGTTGGGAGCTGGGTCGCCCGGAGAGGCAGGGTCTCCGTCTGGCCCGGTCCGTCCCGGCCTCCATCAACGCCGTGGGTAGCGGCGGCGGCGGCGGCAGCGGCAGCCTCGCTGACCTCACCAAGGGAAAGGGTAAGTCGTCCCGGAGTTTAAAGCGGTTTGGTTTTAAGGGGACCTATTCGAGCAATGCCGGGGAAAGAATCCACAAATCCCAAAAAAGCGACGAGGGGACAACTGGTAGACAGGCCAGGGCCGCCAGACAGAATGTGCAGCTTCTAAAAAAAATAAATAGAAAAGTATAAATAAAGAGGAGGGGCCGATGAGTTTTGCGCCGCCTCCAAATAGACGTG
Organism: Gadus chalcogrammus; assembly: GCF_026213295.1. Lineage (NCBI taxonomy): Eukaryota > Metazoa > Chordata > Actinopteri > Gadiformes > Gadidae > Gadus > Gadus chalcogrammus. The sequence continues at coordinate 17,323,803 of NC_079423.1, read as the reverse complement.
CGTTTTTAAACTGAAATGTATATGGCGTCTCCAGCCTCGGAATAGTAGCGGAGGAACGAGGTCTTCGGAGCAGATGTTTGGGCGGTGTGTGTGTGTGTGTGTGTGTGTGTTGGGGATGTTCCAGGGTCATTAAGCAGTCTCCTCTCTTTCTGTCCGCGCAGGGAAGGATCGGTGGGACGAGCGGGTGTGTGAAACGACGCTTCACCCCAGAGGCTCAACGGGGCTCTCGGTTCTTTTCCAGGACTCCATTACCCAGAGTTCCTACATCTCCTCCTCCACCTTCTCCCAGGGAACCGACACCATCAGGGACCCCAGCCCGCCCGCTGCCACAGAGGCCCACTCTGCGACTCTCTCAGGTGAATACACCTTCGTATTGAGCAGGCTCCAACACCAAATTCGACAAACCCTTCCCCTCGAGTTGTTTTTTAGCCGTCGCCTATCTTCGGCTCTCTGTGCGGTCCCCACCGTAGCTTCGCCTCGGGGTCGGAACATAAGAGGAGCGCCAGAGGGGGCCTCCCCACCAAAGAGCGCTCTTGTTCTCTAACAGCGTGACCTTCTCTTCCCACCATGCAGACCTGAAGGCACCGCTCAAGACCTTCATGAACCTCAGCTGCCCAGACTCCGACGTGGTGGAGATCCTCATCTAGATCTGGGGATCAGATGTCTGCAGCTGGGGTTGGAGGTCTTCCAGGACTCTAGAGAGCCCCCCCCCCCCGACGATGGTGTTCCCCCGTACTCCCCTGACGACGGGGAGTTATGGGCCCGCCGGTCGGTCTTGTGGACCGGACCCCTGGACTACAGCAGGCTGCACGGCCCGGCCGTGAAGCCAGACCGAACCGGCCGTCGTGGAAGACCAGGAACGGAACCTGGAACGGGACACGGTTCAGGGCCGCGGGCCGGGCGTTCGATGCTTGGCCGGTTCCCACGGTGATGGGGTTCTAGAAGGTTCTCCGGTGGAGCGGCCCGCCTCGTCGCGGGGTATAGGAATCGGAGCCATCTGTTAATATATCTGTCGTGATTTGTTTTTTCGTATTTCGTGCCACGCGTTGTTATTTGAATGTATGTTTTTATTTATATTAAGTGCTGCTCATGACTCGAGTCTCGCTCTGCCATTTTTCTTTTTTAATGGAAAAAAACGAGAGACGTCTCACTTCTACCAAGCCCTGCTTCTCTCCCTGCCCCCGTCGGTCTGACCTCACCCCCCTCCCCGACCCGGCCTCGTACGACCACGTTTACATTCAGGGTTACAGGATTAGGACGACTCCCCTCAACAGGCACATCAGGCCATTATCCCCCGGGTTCGCCCCGTCTATAAGTTATTTAAGCTGTTAGCTATTTAAGCTCCCTGTAGGCAGGGAACATACTGTTCTTTATTTAAGGCGTGGTCTTGAGTACGCATCTCTTAACGGGGGCTGGAGTTTGTTCGTGGTGCTCTAATTTTGAAAATCCTGGGTTAATGTAATGGGGCTTGTGATCACCAACGGGCTGCATTCCACCATGCCCTCCCGACAGGCTACGGCTAATCTGCTCGCATTCCTCAGTGAGGGAGCGCGCCCATTAAAGAAAAAGGGCTATCTAAAGAGGTGACCCTCGCCCCTTGTTAAAATGGTGCACATTCTGGGCATGGCTGCTTCTCCCCCTGCCTCTCTGTTGAGGAAGACTTTAGCGAGACGCCCGGTCGGTAGCCGGCTACCACCCACATGCGTCTCCTCCACATTATTTATAAGCAGGGTGGAAACGGCGTGTCTATCTTGAGCACTCTCCCTACCGCTCTGTCATCGTCACTGTGTTCTTAAACGAGACGCGATACCGCTGCTGCTTCTCCCAGCGCATGGGAACGGGCTGCGCGCCGCGGCTAAGAATGAGCTCTGGGCGATCGCCCCTATTTAATGTCCCGTGAATGCTGAATGTATGGCCCCTTATGCGCAGGAACTCCAGCTTAGTAGGGCTCTGTTTTTTTTTGGAGGGGAATAACAATCGACCATCAGCATGCAGATAAAGTGTTGCATCCCTTCAGGCTGTTGCAAAAGAATTCCACACGAGGATGAAACTACTCTTGTTTTTTAAAAGTGTTTGTTTTGTTTCAAGTGTAGTACTATCAGAATACCCACAGGGACCGCCTACTCCATGGGATGATGTGTACTATGGTCGTTGGTGTTCCCCTTCCAAACCAGGGTGGTCTTCTGCTAAGTGTTGCTGGGCAACGCTGAAGTAGCTGATTTCAATTGGTTCTAAAAACGCCCCCATATCGCTATTTACACTCTGTTTACATTCAGGGTTGTCCGAAGTGAGAGATGTTAATATATTGTTTTTTTTTTAATTTTGTTTTCTATTTGTGATGCCAAAGAAAACTTCCTTTTGTCCTTAAATTATTCGTGGAAATTATACAAAATCAAGTTATTATTTGGTGGCCCTGTAATGGCTGGATGGCCCATTAAGACGTTGCTGTGAACTTTTTGCTATGGAATTTTTGTATATGCCATGCCAATAACATTTCACTTTTCATTGAATAAAAACCCTTAATATATGTTCATTAATACGTGTTTCTTGCCTTCCTTTCAATTGTCCTGATACATTCACTTAACCTTTGATAGAATGAAGAGAACCTCTGACATGCGCCTGCGGTTTCAAAGTTGGCCACAAACTTCCAAAATTACCCAACTTATTTTAGGATGGAAAAAAACAGATGCCAGTAGTTCTGACGTTAATAACGATGAGCGTTGCGAAACCACTATTTATTCTGGCCATGTGTCACATAATCCAAGAAGGTTGACTAGCCCTCAGACATTGTAGTGCTTGTGGCGCTCGTCCCCGAGGCGCGTCCTCATTGCTCCGCTGTCGGCGGCGCGGTCAGCGCTCCCTTGCAGCGAACCTTGACTTTCAATGTAAACATTTTCACTTCCTCCGCCTCCCCGTTTGCCTGGGAGAAGGACATTCCTTGAATGCCTCGGCCCTCGTACTTCCCTTTTCTCCACGGCTTCGCCCTGCGGAGATTGAGGGCCATTTCTCACAGCTCCAAGCAGGAGGAACATAAAGATGAGTGTGTATTTTAAATACCCTTTTCCAAGGCGGGTGCGATCCTGTGTGATCTACCACGGGGTCTGACATTTTTGCGGTTACTGTGGAGCTGAGAATGATTCACGTCTTAAAAAAAACCTCATCCATGTGTGAATCAATGTCGAGAATTCCTGGACCAAACAGCAACAGTGTTGTAGTGTGTTGCTTGTTGTTTCCAATTCGCTGCAGTTGAAGTCACACACTGAATAATTTGAGGCTGATCACAAATGACCTGTGCAGTATCCTTTGTCGGCCACACGTGGCGCTGTCCCTCAGGTTTGATTAAGCGTTCAGAGCAGCTCTTTAAATCATCTACCTGCCAAAGTGATGGGGGGGCTCAGTACATACCACAGACTGCAGGAATGTAGAGAGACCACGCAATCTTTTCTAAACTTAAACTGTGCTACTTTATTGTACAGTTATAATAATGTGCAGTAGCCTAGCCTAGTTTCATTCAGATACCTAGTTTGCCTCTTGATCAAATGCTTTTCCTTTTGGGTTTTTGCTCAGTTTTTTCCTTTCTGTTGGTATGAGATCGAATGGAGTTTGGTCCACCTCCTGTCAGTGGGGGCCTCTGAATCCATCACCCCAGACTCTTGATCTCATTAAAGGCGGTACACTGACAACCTTGACCGTAGTTGGACATGGCATGTGCCGATTATTATCATAAGACTGTAAATCTGTCGGACTGGACATCTACGATGGATTCCGAGGTGTTATGAGCCAGCCTGCCGTGTAAAGACAGATCACAGCAGAGAGGCTATTTTGCTTATAAAACCACTTCCCCCGCTGCCTTTAAACGGCCAATGAAGACAATGTTTATACAAAGGGATCCTTGGTGTGTATAATACCTCACTTTTATTTGTTTTCCTGGTTTCAGCCACATGCATTAGACCTTCCTCGTTAGTTTGTGGTTTTTGTATTGCAGCTTTATTTATATCAGTGTTTCCACACGGTAAAACAGCAACACCCTGAAGAAGAGCGATATTGTGGACATTTTGAGCACATTTTTGTACGGAGCCTGCGAAATTCTTGGAAAAATAACTTGATGATCTGCTGTGTTTTGCCTCAATTTCCATGGAGATTCCAAAACTTCCTGCTTGAGAAGCCTTGGAATGCGCCCCCGCCGCCCCCCCGCACACACTTTTCCAAATAAATCCGGGCACCGTCTTCTGCTTTTACGGGGGTTAGCTCTAGAGCTCCGGTAAGACGACACCGCGGACCAAGGGCTGCCCTTGATTCCGAAGGACCGATGTCCCTCCGAGGTGTCACCTGGTGTCGCTCACCGGGGGCTCTGGGTGACCGTTACCGTCTAGGGACGATCGGTCGTCGATCGTCCGCCATTGTGCGTCGGGCTGCGTTGGTTTGACCCATTTGTCGTTTATTGATTCCCTGCCAGCTTTTTATTTTGTATTTTTTAACTCTTTATTTTTCGAAAATACATCGAAGACAACAACATAAACAGACAGACAAGCCCCCATAAATAAAGCTTCTTCTTTTTTTCTCCCCTTCTTTTTCTAGTTACCTTGTGACTCTCCTGGGACACCTTCTCGCCATGGGAACCGGGCCTTCGTCACCACACCTGGTGAGGCTGCGGTAGGACTAACGATCTGGGAGAGCAGTTCATTAACCATCACTAGGCTGCGGTTAGCTCGTCAGCTAACCTCGGAAACTCGACATACATGAATACCACACACACACACACACACACACACACACACACACACACACACACACACACACACACACACACACACACACACACACACACACACACACACACACACACACACACACACACACACACACACCGTCTGCTCTGGCTGATAAGCCTGAGTCACAATGTGTCTGGGAGGTGGTTGTGTGTCCGTTGTGTTCCGCACGTCTACTCCAACTGACCTCACATGGTCTCTAACGCCTCTACGAAACAACAAAGTAGGCTTTCTGCCAATGTATCTTGTTTTGAAGTTGTGTATGGTTCCATGGATAGGGGCTGTACCTAGTCCATCGTATAGTTGATTAATAGTCAGTTCATCTCATCAGATATGGGGAGTCCTTTCCATTTAGTTGGGAATTCCTGAGACTTATGGTAACCTGATGACACATTTTTTAATGACTTATAGTCCTAGTCACTTTAATGACGAATAACTGAATCCATAGAAGACAATCGAGTCCGTCTTGTGTGTATGTGTGACATACTTGATATAAACATGTGTCTACCGCCATCTAGTGTCGCTGTGGAGGCACGGACTCTCAGTGGTTCCACCTTTTTTGAGCAAACGCCCCCCTGACCTTACCATGATCCTCTGGCGCCCCCCCCCCAATAAAAAAATATAAATGTATCTAAAAACCACATTTACACTGGTGTCATTGCATCGTTTTTCATTGATTTTGCGGTGGTCACTAATGGCTATAAATGCCCTCTGAGTCGGTTTTGGTGAAAAATATATAAATAAATATTAATTAATATTCATGACATGCAAATGTATCACCTCTGATTTGCTAACAGCACTGTCCATAACTGTAATAAACCCAATTAAACTACCTTGGGCACTGCGGCACTCCCGCGACTCCTGCCTTTTTTCTTGGCTCATGATAGGCCTCTGATCTTGTAAGCCCCAAACAAAAAATCACATTGTCTTGGGCCTTCGCCGATCAGGGGGCCTATCATGGGCCTGTATATATTTTTTTTACTGCAGCTCATGATAGGTCCCCCGATCGGTGTAGGCCCTGGGGCTTCAACCCAGGCAAGCCCGTGCATTAAGGCGGCCTTTTAGCTTGTCTGTGATTTATCGCGGGCTTAAAGCTAAAATCATTCAAATTAATACGCTTTATTTTGTGATTACCCCTGCTGCCTTGGCCCTATATAATTCATTACTGCAGCCAGGGGCAATGCAATAAGATGCACTCCTGTAGACCTGGTTGTTTGCTTTTCCGTAACCATTTCAGCGAGCCTCAGAGCCTGACTCATTACCTGGCTGCTAGAACCACAGAGTAGGAGCAGTAGGTTACCATGCCAGTGACGTAACTGATTGTTGAAATCCAACATGGTGGCGCACTGTAACACTTTCACCGTACAATTTAATCCCTTTTAGCAAGTTCAGCCATTTTTTGTTATTGTACCAATGAGAAGGCAGACAACACATGTGCTATATCACCTAAACTTCAAATTTCAGTTCAGTTCATCTTTAAGGGGAACTTCTTCGTTAACGATTTTTCCCTCATAATTAACTCTGCCATATATATTTCTTCCGTTATTGTTCTTGACTACAAATGTTTAATTTCCCCAGAATTTCAAATATTTTTCAAGTAAGAAAGCCCTTAATTCACTTGAGAAATGTGTGCTCTGAGTTTTCTGGATGTTGTGTGCTTTGACATTTTGACCATGTGAATGAGGCTGCAGTTCAGGTTTATAAGTGCAATTATTTTTCTTATATGTGACAATTATCTGTTATATTTATATATCTTCCATTAGTGTGTTCTTGACTTTTAATTTTTGCTCGGACCCCGTTAATTACCGCTTGCGGTTATTTTTCCCATGTCCCATTACGGGTTCCGTACCACAGAACCCACGCAGCGGCAGCAATAAAGTTATAAACTCTGTGCTGGTCTAAGGTCAGATCCACTCTACACTTCTGCTTATTTGTTATCAGTTCGTTGTCAATGTCTTGCTGTTGCTGTCCTCCGATCACTTAAGGTGGTGATGTCACTCACTAGTCACGTTTCCATCTAAAAGGTGATGCGAATCTTTCGAAAGTTCGCAAAAAAGGAATTCCAATTAGGTGCGTTTCCATCAAGTGGTTGGAGCGAAAAACTACTCCACTGCCCGGCTCGTGGACGGCTGGAGAAGAATGGAATGGTAACCTTCATTTTACTTCTTAAATGAAGTAGAATAATGAACTGTTAACCCGCGAACTTGGGTTATGTTATTCAGCGTTACTGTAGAGATCATGACGATAGCTTATGTAACGGGAGTCCGGGCGTGAGCAGGACCGAACCGCGCTGTATGACCCATTTGTTTCAGGTAGCCTAGTTTTGCACCAAAAATATTTGAAAACCATGCAAGTTTCAAATAACCCCCCAAAAAATACATCACTTTCCCAGCGCCCCAGTTGAGGAACCATGCTCTAACTGCTCTCAGCTTTGACAAACGGGTGGCATGTGGCTCAGAAGGTAGAGCTGGTTGGCTGGTAACCGGGAGGTTGCTGGTTCGATCCCCGGCACCTCCTAGCAGAGTGTGGAGTTGTCCCAGAGCAAGACACCTAACCCTCAGTGCTACCGACGAGCTGGCTGTCGCCATGCGTAGTCGACACCACCGTCGCTGTGTGAATGTGTGCATGAATGGGTGAATGTTAGGAAATGTTGTAAAGCGCTTTGAGTGGCCACTGGTTAGAAAATCACTATATAAATGCAGTCCATTTACGATCCTCCACTTTATAGAGGATTCAAACGAGTATTTCATATGGAGGCAGTTCTTCTCATGTGACATATATAATCCATAAAAGCACATGAGTTCAATCTGGTATTTTGAATAAAGGAGTTATTTACATGTAGAGTAGCTGCTCCATTCTTCTCCTGCTGCCCGCGGTTGTGAGTTGACGACTCGGATGCGGGGCCAAGCTCCCACCGGCCTACCGATTGGTCGAAGCCACGCGAAGATGCGCTCTCATTGGTTGATTTCAACGGGGGGGGTTGTTACTTCCTGATTACTCTTCCGGCTTACATCGTACGGAAAAAAAGAGAAAAGACGAATGGAAAAACATTGAGACTTAAAAAAGCAACTTCGGCCCCGATTTCTCCACCAAAAGGTACAATGCGTGCAGAGTGTGAACCCGCGTTAATGCGTAGCGTGTGTTGGGCGTCAGCCCCTTGATTGTGGGTAGAGTTTAAAACGCGTTTGAAACCGGCGGTGTTTAGCGAGCCTAGCGTTAGCTCGCATGCTAACGAGCTAACCTAGAGCAGGGTCTCCCTGCACTAATTTCACACTATTATCCTCCAGATAACACAGAGCAGGGTTCACCTGCACTAATATCACACTCGTATCATTCAGCATCGTTATTGACAGTGTTGTGGCTTTAGAGGGCGTTTGCAGTGAGCGACGCCGTGTGTGTGTGTGTGTGTGTGTGTGTGTGTGTGTGTGTGTGTGTGTGTGTGTGTGTGTGTGTGTGTGTGTGTGTGTGTGTGTGTGTGTGTGTGTGTGTGTGTGTGTGTGTGTGTGTGTGTGTGTCTTTACTTTGTCGATTGTCTGACGGTCATTATCGATGTGTAGCATTACACAGATCAGCACTTGAATGTATTGACGGCCAGGATCCCCTTTACACCGCGCAGCGATGACCCGTATGATCCACTCTGGATCCGGACTAACAGCGGGGGTTTAAACGGAGTTGGATGAATCGCTGTGTCTTCCCTTTGAGTTGCTGTTGGGCAAGGCTAGCGACAACCGAGGGAACATCTCGGGGTGTGAATCTAACAAAATGCAGTCCGTCTTGCAGTCTGGCTTCACACGTTGGCTCGAAAAGCTGGCGATCAATCCGTTAGAAAATATGCTGTTGCGAATAGATCGATTCGGTAGGTTGAAAGAGCTTGTCGTTTCTGTTAACGAGGACCGTTTGTCCGTAAGCTTCTTTGGTCGTCTTTAACTTAACTGAAAGTTAGAAACGGTGTCGATGTTAACGATCGACGTGTATTTTCTAGATCCTAACCGACTAAAGAGATGAGCTCCCAGCAGTTCCCCAGACACGGCATGCCGGGCTCCACCGGAGGCCCCCAGATCCCAGGTGGGGGAAACCTGGTCTCCGTGAACCAGCAAGGCCAACAAGGTAGGAACCCCGTCATTGACATTTACATTTAGGGCATTTAGCTTTTATCCAAAGCGACTTATAATAAGTAAATTTGTCAGAAGAAACAAAAATGTATTGTTGTCGGTACAGTAAGGATGTTCATAGAACCAACTACCAAGCACAAACAATCGCTAGGTTAACCCATTCCCCGTATAAAACAGATAGATAGGATAAGATGCTACATAATCCTAAGTACTATTTTTAATTGCAAGGATATACAATAAGTGTCTAAATGAAGTGCCAGGATGTGCATCATACAATAAATGCGTTAATCCCCTCATAGGTTACAATCAGCTGTTTCTCTCTCAGCTCTGTGCCGGTCAAGTGCCCGCCTTTCACGTGTTGTTTTCCCGCCTTTAGCCGGCGGCGACCACGACAGCGGCCGCGACGGAGACCACGCCCCCCAAGACCACCCCCCCGGCGGGGGAGGGGCGTCGCTGGCCTTCCGGGACGACAAGCAGGAGACGGTGGTGGTGCGACCCTACCCCCAGGTGCAGACGCACGGCCCGCCCCAAACTGCCCCCCAGCCCCTCCCCATCCAGCCGGGCACCCCGGTGACGGTGTCCGCCGCCCCCGTCCACCTGCCCCAGGGCCAGCCCCCCAGCCTGAGCGAGGGGCCGGTGAAGGTAGGGCCCCCCTCCGCTGGTCACCTTAGTGTCTGTGCTTAGTAAGCATCATTATGTGGGATGGTTATGGTGGTCAACCCAAGCCGAATGGTACAGGGTTCGATCGCTTATCTCTGCGGACCACCGGTAGAAAACCATGAGCCTGATGCCCAGCTGCCCCGTGATGACATCTATTTAAAAACAAATTCAGTGGCCGTAGTGTTGTGGATGGAATGGATAGTCAACAGCATGCATTGTTATTCCCATGCATTAGGGGGCGCTCTATGGCACCTGTTCAGTGTGACTTGTAACGTTGTTCTTGTGCTAGTAAATCAGAGTTCAACTCAGTCCGTCACTAACGAGTTATCCTTGTGTTATGTAACCAACGTAATGCGTAGCTTTGGGTAGAGCACGTGCTGGATGACGGGGTCATCGTGTCCCTGTGTGTCCTTCTGCAGCTCAAGCCCCCCATGCCCAGCCGCCTCATCGCCCCGGCCCCCGCCTCCAACCAGGCCCACCACTCCACGCCCTCCAAGGTGCCTAGCAACCTCACCGTCACCATGGAGAGCAGCATCACACCCACCCCCTCCATCCCCGTGGCAACCATCAGCGGTCAACAGGTGAGCCTGTCCGGCAGCGGGTGCTTTATACTCCTACTCTTCATCAACCAGTCAAACAGAGGAAGCACTCGGGAGCTGGTCCAGGAAGTGATTCAGGGACCTCTCAGGGATCTCGTTACGTCTTCTGAAGCAGCTCGGGACTAGACAGAGTTGAAACGGGAGTCGCCCGCAATGCCTCTCGAGACTCTCGGCGCTCGCTTCTAGTAGAACAAAGCGCGTTCCACCGTGTGACGGCTCCCCTCGAGGAGCAGGTGAGGCCTGGGTTCTGGGTGTGTCTGCCTGTTCGCCGACCGCCTGGTGTTCTCTCCCCCCAGGGCCACTCCGGTAACCTCCACCAGCTGATGTCGGCCAACATCCAGATCATCCGCAGTGGCGCGCCGGTGCAGATCGGGACCTCGGCCGCGCCCCCTCAGACCTTCGGCTCCCACCTCCCCCGTGGTAGGCGTGGCCTAATGACCACCTCACACCACACCGCACACTGACCTCGGGTTCACCCGGGTACACTCAACCTTACCCTAAGGAAGGTCACCTCAACATCGGGATCCATCCTGCTGTAGTTGATCCTTGTGGTTCTTTTACTGCCTTTTGGTTAATATATTTCATATGTTTAATGGGCTGAAGTTCTTGTGTTGGATGTATATTGGTTTTTATTGTCGTTATGGTTAATGTAGTTCTTGTTGGGCTTGTAGTTCTTGTGCCTAATGTGGTTCTCGTGGTTGTTATGGTTAATGTAGTCCTTGTTCTGCTTGTAGTTCTCTTGGTTAATTGAGTTATGATTGTAGCTGTCATTGCTGGTCTGGTCGTCCCCATGTCTCTGATGTACCCGTGTGCTTCCTGTGTTCGTCCAGGTGCGGCTGCAGCAGCGGCCATGTCCGGCCCCAAGACGGTCCTGCGGCCCACGACCGGAACCAACTCCGGCCAGGGCAACGTGCCGCACATCATCCACCTCGATACCATCAGGGTATGGTGCTTCCATACTCTCAGTAGAAGCTCAACCAACTCCAACATGACCATAACCATACAGTGAACCCAACACAAACTGCTTCACCAAAGCAATGATGCAGAATTAGTCTGACGGCTCTGGTACCAGGAGGTACCGTGCTCTGTTGCCATGGTACCAGGAGGTACCGTGCTCTGTTGCCATGGTACCAGGAGGTACAGCGCTCTGTTACCATGGTTCCAGGAGGTACAGTGCTCTGTTGCCATGGTACCAGGAGGTACAGTGCTCTGTTGCCATGGTACAGTGCTCTGTTGCCATGGTACCAGGAGGTACAGCGCTCTGTTACCATGGTACCAGGAGGAACAGTGCTCTGTTGCCATGGTAGCAGGAGGTACAGTGCTCTGTTGCCATGGTACCAGGAGGTACAGTCGGACGGCGTCAGCAGCTCTGTTACCATGGTACCAGGAGGTACATTCAGATAGCGACAGCAGCTCTGTGACCGTGACACCGCCTCTGTCCCCACAGACCCGCCCCCCCATCACCACGACGACGGCCGTGCTGCCCACCGTGGTCGCCCCCATCTCGGCCAGCAGGACCCAGTCCCCGGTCATCAACCCCGCCGTGACCCAAGCGGCTGACATGGTTCACGGGTACGTACCCCTGGGCGGACGGCTCCCTGCTGGACCCTGGTTCTCCGCTCTCCCCAGCAGCACAAAGCGTTCTGGGAGGGGAAGCAGGGAGGTTCAATATGAATGATGTGTTGACATCCATTTCCATTGTTTATGTTAACACCATCGTTGACTTGGGCATTTTCTTAGTTCAGTGAGCAAAATGGGGATGTGATCTAACAAACTGGAATATTACTCTCCCAATTTACTTAACTTTCCTAAAGGTGGGTTTTCAAATTCAATACGTTTGACCGAGGAGAGATTATTTAGTGTACATAGTCAATACAAGAACCACCCTGAAGTCCCTCACGTCCCCCCATCGTGTGGCCTGACCCCCCCCATCTCTATCCCTCCTCCCCAGACGGGCCGGCCTGACCATCCACCCTCCCCCCGCCACCATCAGCATCCAGCGGCCGCAGGCGTCCCGCGACGCCACCACCCGCATCACGCTGCCCTCGCACCCCGCCCTCGGAGGCTCCAAGCCCCAGCAGCCCCACGCCCTGACCCAGGTAGGACTGGGACACGCCCTGACCCAGGTAGGACTGGGACACGCCCTGACCCAGGTAGGACTGGGACAAGGCATGGCCCGGGTAGGACTGGGACACGCCCTGACCCAGGTAGGACTGGGCCAAGGCATGGCCCAGGTAGGAGGGACACGCTCCCGGTAGGACTGGGACACGCCCTGACCCAGGTCAGATGTGATCACCTCACACAGGCCACCACCGAGGTCAGACCTGGAACAGGATGAACCTCCTGAACGTTTTGTTCCGTCATCTCTCTATTCAGTATATTCTCAATCTATCAGCTGATGCAAACTTCTGCTAACTCGCATACTGCTAGCAAAATCCCAGCACATTGCTAGCTTTTGCTGTAAACTTGTTACGTTTTCCGAAGCATTCTAATGCTCCATGCAAGCACCTCATTTGCGATGTTACGTCACCACCGACGGGTCGTTCAGGGTCTGTTCCATTTGGGTGACTGGTTCTTGCTCTTACACGATGTCTCTGGTTCGTCTCCGCAGAAGTCCATCTTCAGCACCATGACCCCGATGGCTGCTGCTACGGTGGCCCCCATCGTGGCCACCAACGCCGTGCCATCCACCACCACCATGGGTACGCCCTCCTTCATACTGGGGCTGGGCGGGCCAGCCCCGTTAAAGTTAACCGCAATGAAATGAAGATATCGACTTATCATGAAAACCCAGTTCAGGCTCATTAAGGATATCTTCCATCTTATGGTGGAAATGTACTGATATAAGTATTGACCCTTTTGGGTATATGTAGTCGTGTATGATTATATGTTAGTAAGTGTATGCATGTATATGTAAACACACTGTATGTATGACATTTGTTTGTTACTCTTAATGTGAGAAGGGGGCGGGGCTTGATATAAACTGAAGCTTCTGCCCCTACCTTATGGTTAAGACCAATAAAATGCATTAATTAATTAATCCATGCATTCAGTTCAATAGTCAATATTAGTAACCATGAGAAGAGGTTGTGTCCAACACCCCGGTCTGTCAACAAACGATGTAGCCTGACGGATCCATCACTCTCCCTGTCGCTCCTCCAGCCCCACACTCTCAGATGACCAGCAACACCATCGTAACCATGACGATGGCGTCCCACTCCTCCCACGCCACGGCGGCCACCACCTCCGCCATCCCAGTCGGTGAGTGGTTCTACCTCCCAGTTCACACGTCACACAATGGTACCATAGACTTACAGATAGGAGTTGGTGATGGTTTCACTTCCTGGTCCAAATACAACCAGGAGGCAAACGGTTTCTGTTACCTTGAATAGAGTTCTATAAATGGGTCAAGATACAGAAACCCCGTTCTGAGGGCTTGGAGGACGATTGAGAGAGAATATGTTTTGTCCAATCATACCCACTGTGTGGTTCTAAAGAGGAAGGAAAGGAGGAAATGGCTTTACCAGAGGCTATAAAGAGTGTTGCTCTCATTGCGGGGATGACTGATAACGAGCTATACCAGACCAACGCATGATATAAACAGTTATCGTGCAGTGATATTGACTTATGGATTATATAAACAGTGTTTGTCGTAGATAATGTCTCAAACATGATATAAACAGTGTTTGTATTAGATAATCTCTCTTGCATGATATAAACAGTATTATTTATCTATAAATAATACTGTATCTCTATCTCCCCATGGATATAAAAGCGTTGCCTCACCATTGGTGTGTGTGTGTGTGTGTGTGTGTGTGTGTGTGTTATAAACACGTTGTCTGTTCTCCTCCTCAGCCAAGGTGGTCCCCCAGCCCATCGCCCACACGTCGCCCCGCGTGCAGCCGGACTACACCGGGGAGAGAACCAACCTCATCCCCATCCCGGGGCACAGATCCTCCCCCAGCGCCGTCACCATGGAGGCCCGCAGCGACAACAGGTGGGGGGTGAGGGGGTGAGGGGTGTGGTGAAGACAATATAAAGGTTTACAGCTAGGGGGCGTAGTTCGGCCGGACGGGAAGCCAATCAGAAAGAAGGACCTTATTAGGTTCATACCCATGTCTTGTGTCACCTGTGCTGCTGCTCCTGCCCGTGGTTCGTCTCTGTTCTAAACCGATCGGCTCTGTTCAACGCCCTCCTCCTGCAGGTCATCGGTTCCGGTTCAGTTCCAGTACTTCCTGCCCGCCTACCCCTCTTCCCCGTACCACACCTACACCCCCATCACCAGCTCCGTGCCCACCCTGCGACAGTACCCAGGTGAGAACGTACCCCGTGATGCCCCAGCACCCTCCTCTCACTACTTACCAGCTGGCCATCTGGCAGGGGTTTATATCCAAAGAGCCTTGGAGTGAATACAGAGACAGGTCATTAAGGAGCAGGTAGGGGTTAGACAGTACAGAGACGGGTCATTAAGGAGCAGGTAGGGGCTAGACAGTACAGAGACGGGTCATTAAGGAGCAGGTAGGGGTTAGACAGTACAGAGACAGGTCATTAAGGAGCAGGTAGGGGTTAGACAGTACAGAGACAGGACATTAAGGAGCAGGTAGGGGTTAGACAGTACAGAGACAGGTCATTAAGGAGCAGGTAGGGGTTAGACAGTACAGAGACAGGTCGTTAAGGAGCAGGTAGGGGCTAGACAGTACAGAGACAGGTCGTTAAGGAGCAGGTAGGGGGTAGACAGTACAGAGACAGGTCGTTAAGGAGCAGGTAGGGGCTAGACAGTACAGAGACAGGTCATTAAGGAGCAGGTAGGGGCTAGACAGTACAGAGACAGCTCATTAAGGAGCAGGTAGGGGCTAGACAGTACAGAGACAGCTCATTAAGGAGCAGGTAGGGGTTAGACAGTACAGACACAGGTCATTAAGGAGCAGGTAGGGGTTAGACAGTACAGAGACGGGTCATTAAGGAGCAGGTAGGGGTTAGACAGTACAGAGACAGGTCATTAAGGAGCAGGTAGGGTTTAGACAGTACAGAGACAGGTCATTAAGGAGCAGGTAGGGGTTAGACAGTACAGAGACAGGTCATTAAGGAGCAGGTAGGGGTTAGACAGTACAGAGACAGGTCATTAAGGAGCAGGTAGGGGTTAGACAGTACAGAGACAGGTCATTAAGGAGCAGGTAGGGGTTAGACAGTACAGAGACAGGTCATTAAGGAGCAGGTAGGGGTTAGACAGTACAGAGACGGGTCATTAAGGAGCAGGTAGGGGTTAGACAGTACAGAGACAGGTCATTAAGGAGCAGGTAGGGGTTAGACAGTACAGAGACAGGTCATTAAGGAGCAGGTAGGGGTTAGACAGTACAGAGACAGGTCATTAAGGAGCAGGGAGGGGTTAGACAGTACAGAGACAGGTCATTAAGGAGCAGGTAGGGGTTAGACAGTACAGAGACAGGTCATTAAGGAGCAGGTAGGGGTTAGACAGTACAGAGACAGGTCATTAAGGAGCAGGTAGGGGTTAGACAGTACAGAGACAGGTCATTAAGGAGCAGGTAGGGGGTAGACAGTACAGAGACAGGTCATTAAGGAGCAGGTAGGGGTTAGACAGTACAGAGACAGTTCATTAAGGAGCAGGTAGGGGTTAGACAGTACAGAGACAGGTCATTAAGGAGCAGGTAGGGGTTAGACAGTACAGAGACAGGTCATTAAGGAGCAGGTAGGGGTTAGACAGTACAGAGACAGGTCATTAAGGAGCAGGTAGGGGTTAGACAGTACAGAGACAGGTCGTTGGGGCAATAAAAGCGGTGGCCTGTCCACCCCGATCTGACCTTTGACCTGTCCCTCCCCAGTGACCCCGCAGGCCCCTAGCTCCGCCCTGCCGTCCCCCGCCGGTGTGGGCGTGGCCACCACGGTCCACCTCAACCCCATGCAGCTGATGGCGGTGGACCGCATCGGCCTGCAGTCGCCCCAGATCGGGCCCCAGGGCCTGCAGCCGGGGGCCCTCACAGCCCAGGGGCTCCAGCCCAGCCCCATGGGGGTGCAGGGGCTGCACGCGGGGGCCTCCATCACCACCGCCCAGGGCCTCCAGCAGGGGGCCCTCACCGCCCAGCAGAACCAGCAGCCGATGGACGCCAAGCCTGGTGAGAGCTCCACCGCCGCAGACCCAGTAACACACGCACTGGGTGCAATGGGTGCACTGGGTGTAGCGCTGAGGAGTGAGGCACCAGGAGGTCACACACATGGTTAGGAACACGGCGGTGAAATGGTTGACCCGCAATTCTGGCCAATCAGAAACAGCCATTGAAGGGAGTATTTGGCACCATTTTTGTTAGCTCTCCTGTGAAATTAATTGTCGGTCGGTCAATCAATCAAACGTTATTTATATTGCAGTTTTCACGCAACACTTTAATCCGAAGGGCTGAACAAGGGAAATTGTGTTTTTTCATTTGACACTGAGATTAAAGCACAAAACCATTACACACTACTTGATCAGTTGTGTGTAATCTGCCACCTCTCCACAAGATGGCACTAAATCCTCCCAAATGCACCTTTAAGTTTGTGTTCGTACATTGCGACCGATTGCGACACGCTCGCCTGACTGTAGTCTTCCTCGTCTAACCCTCGTCTGCCTGTAGTCTTCCTCGTCTAACCCTCGTCTCCGTCTCTCAGGCATGGTCCTGGCGGACGGCTTCGTGGCGAGCACCATCTGCAGCACGTTCGGCGGCGCGCAGCCCGCGGCCACCATGGTGCAGGCCCACACCCAGGCGGTGGGCGGGGCCCACACCCAGGGGGTGGGCGGGGCCCCCGCGTTAGCCTCCTCCCCCCGGCCCAGCATCCTGCGCAAGAAGCCCACCAATGACGGGTGAGTACAGCGCTGAGTGACAGGCGTTCGTCGGGACCTCAGGCCAAGTGCTTTGGTCAGTCGGGGTTGGTTGGTTAGTTACACGATAGGTCGGCCCCTGTTTGGTGTCTCTTGTTCCTGAGCAGGGATCGTGACGATGCTGTAAAGCCCGTTAGAGGCCTTCTAATGTGACCAGATAACCACCTTATTTACAAGCTTAAAGCATGGAAAAAGAGATGGCAACTAGCCCAGTGACCTTAAGCTTAGAGTTGAGTAGGTAGAGCCCGTCGGTGAGGTGACCTGGGTAAGGGTGAGTGTGAGATGTACAGGTCTGAGGGGCCGTCTGACTGGGGTCAGGGCCCTTCTGACCTGGGTCAGAGCGTCTGACCTGGGCCCGGGGCCGTCTGACCTGGGCCAGGGGACGTTTGCGGCCGTTGGAAGCTGATGGGGGCGTTGGATGGTCAGGCCTGGCCGTCCGTGTCAGGCCAGGAGAGGTTCCGGTCCTTGCGCACTGCGTGTAACGACCCTCTTGGTTCCAGGTGTGCCCGGAAGAACCTGATGTTGGGCGAGCCCAACGCGGGCCGGTTGGAGGGCTCGGTGAGGGGCTCGGGGTCTCCCAGGCCGTCAGGGTGAGTGTCAATCATCCTACAACAACAGTATCCTACATCCATCCATCCCTACGGCCTTCATCTCCTCCTCCCTTCATCTCCTCCCTCCTTCATCTCCTCCACCCTCCATCTCCTCCATCCTTCATCTCCTCCATCCTTGACCTCTGACCTCTCTCTCTCTCAGGCTGAAGCCCAAGGCTGAGGTCCACGTTGCCATGGCGCCGCCCGTCATGGCGGCGGTGGAAGCCCTGCCCTCCCAGCAGGGGGCGGAGCTCCAGCAGCAGGCGGTGGCGTCGTCCCCCGCCCAGCACCTGTCCCAGGCCCCGCCCCCCTCCGGCCCCCCTCCCCCCCCCTCCTCCCAGCCCCTGGCGGTGCTCTCCGCCATGATGCCCGCCAACATGGCCGTGTCGCCGCCGGTGCCCGCCTCCATGGCCAACACGGTGGCCTCGCCCACGCAGCCGGCCGCCAGCAGCACGGCCGCCGGCGCCCTCTGCCCCGAGGTCAAGATCAAGCAGGAGGCGGAGCCTATGGACACCTCGCATCCCGGTGGGTGGTTGGCTCCTCCTACTCTGGTCCCGGGGACTTTATCATAGAACTTAATGACCTCTGACCTCTGCAGGTCTAGTGTTATAATATTAAAGGTCTTGTGTTGAAGTTCAGTGTTGTAGTATTAAAGGTCTCGTATTTAAGGTGTAACATAGATTCTAGTGTTAAAGGTCTAGTTTTAAGGTCTCCTATTAAAGGGTAGTAATATAGATTCTAGTATTGAAGGTCTGGTTTTATAGACTATACTATGAAGGTCCTCTGTTGAAGGTATAGCATAGAAGGCCTCGTGGGCTGGGTCTAGCATTGAAGTTCTATTGTGGAAGGTCTAATCTGGTAGTTCTAGTATTAAAGGTCTAGTATTATCGATTCTAGTATGGTTGGTCTTAAAGGTGTGGTATTATTTATTCAGGTATTAAAGGTGTAGTATTATAGATCCTAGTATTAAAGGTGTAGTATATTCTAGTATTAAAGGTGTAGTATTGTAGATCCTAGTATTAAAGGTGTAGTATTGTAGATCCTAGTATTAAAGGTGTAGTATTGTAGATCCAAGTATTAAAGGTGTAGTATTGTAGATCTTAGTATTAAAGGTGTAGTATTATAGATCCTAGTATTAAAGGTGTGGTATTGTAGATCCTAGTATTAAAGGTGTAGTATATTCTAGTATTAAAGGTGTAGTATTATAGATCCTAGTATTAAAGGTGTAGTATTATAGATCCTAGTATTAAAGGTGTAGTATTATAGAACCTAGTATTAAAGGTGTAGTATATTCTAGTATTAAAGGTGTAGTATATTCTAGTATTAAAGGTGTAGTACTATGTATGTGTAGAAGCCCCCATGTGACCCCATGCCCCCCCCCCTGGTCCCAGGTCCTAACGTGAGCGGGGCGTCGGGCATGGGGGGCCACGGGTCCTCGTCGCTCTGCGGCCCCCCTCCCGGGGAACTGCTCCCGGGGGCGTCGCCGCGTAAGAAGCCCCGCAAGCAGCAGCACGTGATCTCCACGGAGGAGAGCGAGGTGCTGGAGACCAACTCCACGGACGAGGAGCGCGGCCTGGGCCGGCCAATCACAGGCCGCGCCGAGCGCCGGGAGTCCCCGCCCCGGGAGTACGTTGGTGAGTAACCGGACACCCCCCCCCCCCCAACATTGCCGTCCTGATCAACCCTGGAAGGAGACGGGGCTGGGCGATTAATCACATTTTGATCGCGATTTCGATTGTAGCATCAAACGATCTAAAAATGCACATAATCGAGTGAAAGGAAAAAAAAGATTTTTTTTTTTATTAAATGTTGTAGAGAAAGTGCAGAACCCTTGGATACATATTGATAAATTATTTTAGATTTTTACATTTTCTTTTTGACCATTTGCGTATTTTTTTAAGGAAAAATGTCAGTCCTCAGTTACAAAGTGTTTTTCGGGAGAGACATGCTGAATAAATACATCATGTTTTCAAACTCAAAGATAATCGTTGGAATAATCGGGATTTCAACATTGACCAAAACAATCGTGATTAGGATTTGTTCTAATCACACTTTGAGACTGAACCTGTGATTCAGGGCTATGGAAATAAAATGCAATTTGAACGACTCTTTAAGATAAGTGAGAATTCGATGGCTCCCTCTATGGGTGAAACACGTGCTACTGCATGCATCCCCTCCGCTCCCCTGCATGGGAGAGGGTGCTGCTCGGACCAGCCCACCAGTTGGTACAGTCCATGTGGTTATTCTATCCATGTGTAGTGTTATCTTGCTGACGTGTGTGTGCTTTTGTGTGTGTGTGTGTGTTTGTGTCTCCAGATGAGGAAGGAGTGCGATACGTTCCGGTGAAGCCCCGCCCCCCTGTCACTCTGCTGCGTCACTATAGAAACCCCTGGAAGGCCGCCTACCACCACTTCCAGCGCTACAGCGACATCCGGGTCAAAGGTCAGTCTGTCTCCTGTGCACCATCCGGACTGTGATGAGGGTCTTACCGGCAGTGTGTTGTTGTTGTCGTGGTCCGTGGAGCTCCAGGAGTCCACCTGGACTCCAGGAGTAGGGCTGAACGATTTTAAGAAAAAATTGAAATTGCGATTTTTCTGGTAGAGATTGCGGTTTCGATTTCAACCACGATTTATTTTCTTTAAATCAAGTTTCAGTATAAATTAATATAACCAATGAATTCCATTAAGGTAATGCAATAATGAAAACTGCTGGCAACAGATTTCAAATGCAAGACTGTTTATTCAAGTACCTAAGAAACAACAACCAAAAAAGTCAAATAAAAAGGGAGCCCTCTTTCTTAAGTAAACTTGCTTCAATGGCTCATCAGCATCAAAATAATTGCACTTTTGTAAAAAAAAAAAAAAAAAAAAAAAAAAATTATAAAAAAAAAAAAATTAAAAAAACCGCAGCTTTGACGATCCCAAAATCGTAATGCTTGAGATCGCGATTTTCGGTCGAAAACGATAGATCGTTCAGCCCTATCCAGGAGTCCACCTGGACTCCTGGGTCTGGGCCTGGCCGGGTCCTGATGGGTTCTTGTCTCCCCAGAGGAGAAGAAGGGCTCTCTGCAGGAGATGGCCAACCAGAGGGGCGTGGCCTGCAGGGCGCAGGGCTGGAAGGTCCACCTGTGTGCCGCACAGCTCAGACAGCTGGTGAGTCCCCCCCACCTGTAGACCTGACTCCCCCCCCCCCCCCCCACCTGTAGACCTGACTCCCCCCCCACCCCCCCACCTGTAGAGCTGACCCTCCCACCTGTAGACCTGACCCCCCCCCCCCACCCCACCTGTAGACCTGACCCCCCCCCCCCACCTGTAGACCTGACTCCCCCCCCCCTCTCATCTGTAGACCTGACCCCCCCCCCCCACCTGTAGACCTGACCCCCCCTCCCACCTGTAGACCTGTCCCCCCCTCTCATCTGTAGACCTGACCCCCCCCCCCCCCCCCCTCTCTCACCTGTAGACCTGACCCCCCCTCTCATCTGTAGACCTGACCCCCCCCCCCCCTCTCTCACCTGTAGAGCTGACCCCCCCCCCCCCTCTCTCACCTGTAGACCTAACCCCCCCTCTCACCTGTAGACCTGACCCCCCTCTCTCACCTGTAGAGCTGACCCCCCCCCCCCCCCCCCCCCCTCTCTCACCTGTAGAGCTGACCCCCCCCTCACCCGTGGACCTGACCCTTACCCCATAGACCTGCCCCCCCCGGTCCTTGTGATACCAGTGGTTGTAGCCACTCGGCCCACTGGCTCTGACCCTGTGCTGCTGCTGTCCTCCAGTCTAGTCTGGAGCACGACGTGTACAGCCGTCTGTCCGGCCTGCAGGAGGGACTGATGCCCAAGAAGAGAGCCGCTGCCTCGGACGACGACATGCACCGCATCAACGAGCTCATCCAGGTGGGGACGCACCTGGACGCACACACACACACCTGGACGCACACACACACACCTGGACGCACACACACACACCTGGACGCACACACACACACCTGGACGCACACACACACAACTGGACGCACACACACACAACTGGACGCACACACCCACACCTGGACGCACACACCCACACCTGGACGCACACACACACACCTGGACGCACACACACACACACACACACACAACTGGACGCACACACACACACACACACACACACAACCGGACACACACACCCACACACACACACAACTGGACACATACACCCACACACACACAACTGGACACATACACCCACACACACACAACTGGACACACACCCACACACACAACTGGACACACACACACCCACACACAACTGGACACACACACCTACACACACAACTGGACACACACCCACACACACACAACTGGACGCACACACCCGCACACACAACTGGACGCTCACACCCACACACACAACTGGCCACGCTGTCTTAACAGACGCGCAGCTTAACAGACAAACTCACTTTAGCAGACTTAATACTAATCGTATATTATTATTGTAACTTTAATGCAATAGTTATTTTTTCCATTATGACTTAATCCGTGCTTTAAGACTTAGCGTTTGCCGCTGTCAGGGTGTGCGTTCCCCCTAACGCCCAGGCCGTGTGCTCCCCTCAGGGCAACATGCAGCGCTGCAAGCTGGTGATGGACCAGGTGACGGAGGCCCGGGAGACCATGATGAAGGTCCTGGAGCACAAGGACAAGGTCCTCAAGCTGCTCAACAAGAACGGCAGCGCCAAGAAGTCCTCCAAGCTCAAACGCAAGGAGCGCGCCTGAGGGGGCGGGGCCTGAGGGGTGTCGTCTGAGGGGGCGGGGCCTGAGGGGGCGTGGCCTGAGGGGTGTCGCCTGAGAGGCGGGGCCTGGGGTCGGGCGTCTCGCCTTGTGTTCTTCTTCTTCCTGGAGCTGCTAAGAATCTGGTGCTAAGTCGCGCTACGTACAATCGCTGGACCCCCCCCCCCCACCTGGGGCCGCGTTGCCTGCCTGAGAGAGGGGAGAGACACCCCGCCCCCCCCTCTCTAGGTGAACCCCCACCCCCCACACCTGGAGCAAGGTCCTCAATGAACTTTACAGACCGGACGGACGCTCTCTTTTTTTATATTTTCAGAATCCTCTCTCTCCCACCCCCCCCCCCCCTCTCTCCCCCTAACCCCTCTCCCCCTCCCCTCTCCCCCTGCCCCTCCCCTCTCCCCCTCCCCCCTGTAAACTCACAGTAGTAGAGAATGTCTCTTGTTTCAGTGGAACCCTGTAGGAAAGGATATATTTATGTAGTGATTCTTTGTGTGTGTGTGTGTGTGTGTGTGTGCATGAGAAGGTGTGTGTGTGTGTGTGTGTCAGGAAGAATGTGTGTGTGCGTGTGTGAGGAAGAATGCGTGTGCCTGAGGAGGTGTGTGTGTGTGTTTGTGAGTGTGTACAGACAACATCCAGAGAATGGAGAACATATATCAACTCTAAAGCCAGGAAAGTGATGTTTTACGAAGTATATGAAAATCATCTAATAGAAATCTTCAAAACGCGGTGTGGATTTGTGTCCATGTGTGTGCGTCCGTATACAGACTCGAGTCTCGACCATGTGCTCTTCTCATTCATCCGTGCCTTCATGTTCTCGTTCCATCGGACGGACTGACAGACAGACGGGGAACGGCCTCCAGAGATACTAACATGGATCACCCAGCGGGGGGAGTGGAGGTGCACCCGAACTCTGATCAGGTCCCCACCTCGCGCTGCGTGTAGATCTCCTCCCTCAGATCACAGAGAGAGCGAGGGAGAAGGCCGTCGTGTTGTTCAGAACCGGGCGCCTCGCTGCTCAGAGACCCGACGCCAATCACGCCAAAACATGCTCTTATACAGGAAACATTGCGTCCATGGAGGTTCAGGTGAAGGGCAGGCTGTGAGTGAACTAGGATGAGAGAATACTTCCAGGTGTCCGTTAGAGAGAGGCGACGCGGTGAGGGGGCGACAGCAGTGTAGGTTCAGGTCCCCCCCCCCTCCACAGGGCGTTCGTAGGTCTTTACCGCGGGCTTGGAGGACGACTTGGTGTTCATGTGTAACACTGTAAATGTGTCCTTTTGGATTTCTTCTTTTGCGTTATTTTTTTTTTTCATTGAATTTATTATCTATTTTGTTTTTGTACTAAATGGAACATTTCATCCTGTGGGGTTGCCAAGCGTAACCGCGGTGACGAGGATGGGGTCCGGTGTTACCATGGTGACGTCCAACTGTTGTACATTGTTACTTGTCCTGTGTACTTGTAGTAAAGCTACTTCAACAATACGCCAAGACGTCCCGAGGAACTTGTTTACACGCGCGCACACACACACACACACACACACACACACACACACACACACACACACACACACACACACTATTGTTTATGGTTTGATTATATTCGAGTGACTGAGGTACACATAATCACACTGATAAAGGATCAATAATATTGGCACACGAAGACCTTGTTTCCTGGTATGACGTGGTTATCATAATGAAGTCCTTACGGTCACAGATTAAAGGGCAAACTATATTTGTAATATGATTCTAAAGCAGCATTCTCCCCCCAAATAAATCTTCCTATTTCATTTTCGAGATTTTTATTTTGGATTTCTCTTAAGTACATTTTGGGTGAAGCTCTTATCCTAACTATCTTTGTAGTGTACGGGGAATGGGTTAACCTAGAGATTGTTAGTGCTTGGCACTCGTTTCTATGAACATCCTTACTGTACCGACAGCACTATATTGTTGTCTCTTTCTTCTGAGAAAATGTTCTTATTGTAAGTCGCTTTCGATAAAAGCGTCTGATAAATGCCCTGAATGTCAATGTTACCTCTTCTCCTAGCCCCCAAAGGTCCAGTCACGTCAGGTCTGGAAGGAGGGCCTTCAGCAGGCCCACGGGGTGACAAGGTGAGATGTTATCATGAACGCGTCCGGCTGTACTCTGGTCTGTCCTCCTCGTGGATTCCCGCTAGAGAAACGCTGGTTAATCTGTAGCGACGTAATGTTGGTTTCACCTGGCATTCCTGCCCTCGCTCTTATCGGTTTACGACCTGATTAGTGGTGGATGTTCTCCCTGAGCTGCCAAGAGGTCCAGGACGGAAGGCACCTGCGAAACATGTCAAACATTCACATTTAAAATCGAAATGAGTTGATGGACTAGTCCATCCGTGTCCCCCTCTAATCAGCTTTTGGTTCCATCCATATGAAATATTTGAATGGCTTCTATTAAAGTTAAGACGTTCATATGAATCAAGTTGCCAACCAAATACAAATGGACTGATAAAGATGGCATGAGATGTGACACTTTAAGACACTTGCCATGACTAGTGTGACACTTTTTATCAGTAAAGATCCAAAGGCTGTTCTGGTGTTTCTAGTTGTACATTAGTCCCATCATGACGGTCCTGATGTGAGCCTGTCCAACCGAATTTAGTATTTGCTGTCGTTTACAGAACTACACATTTAACTATAGTCTATATCTGTTATTTATTTAGTGTGTTGGCAAAGAAGAGTTGCAATCCTCTTAAGTAAACCGCTTAGTTTTTTCTTGAGTCTCCTCAAAACAATGTGTATTTATTTTTCTGAAAGACGTTCAGCAGACAAGAAGGTTCAGATCTTTATGTTGTGCTCTGTTTGGATGATCGATGTGATGCGTCAGGGCCTTGCCCAGGCCAGGAGAGCAAAGTCAAAGAGCCATAAACACGTCTTCATGGGCTGCTCCGTGCTCCACTTCCCGGTTTTCTTTCCCTCAGGACTTTACCCGGTTAGGACTTCACCTTCTACATGGTAGGAACAACAGCTTTTTTTTTCCCCAGTGAAGAGCAGGCCTACACACAACCAACAGAAAAGTCAACAGCCAGGTAAGATTTGGCTCGTCAAGTATTACCTGGTGCTTTTGTAGGTCATGTTTGTATCGAATTACAACGTAATACAACTACAGCCTGCTATATGGATGCACGGGTTGTTAAATGAACCAGGCTTCACATTTATAGCATGTGGGAACAGAAGGTTCAAATCTCTGTTACCTTCCAGGTTTTTGTGGGACACTGCTCTCAAAGTAAATAAAATGAGAATTTATTGTTCATAATGCTCGTATAACTGACCTTGCACCTCACTGTCCTCTCTGAATGCATTTACCGGACGTCGTGGGACATTAGCTGTGCTTGGTTGTGTCGTTGAGTGGAAGTGAGTCTACCGACTCCCACTGGTGTGAAAACCTTCCTTTCTCCGAGGCTGGCCACAGTCTTCCACAATGCTGCATCTGGCGGTAAGAGGGACGTCCATCGTGAATGGATCACATCCAAATCAAACCCTTATATTATATTCAATTGTATTCGTACAGCCCTTAATCACAGGTCCAGTCTCAAAGGGTTGTACGGGCCATATGTGTATGACACCCCCCTGACTCTAGCCCCCCAGAGGGAAAGATAAACTCCCTTGATTAGCGTGGAAGATGCTGTGTCCTGTGTTGTGTCTCCGTGTTAACCGAGCGGTGGTCTCGTCTCTCCCCCGTCCCCAGGGAGACTACGTGTGGCTGGACTCAGGGACCGGGGTCCCGATCGGGGCCCGGGTCAAAGAGTCGGAGAAGGGGAAGCTCCAGCTGGTGGACGATGAGGGGAAGGTAAGGCTCTCCGTCGCCACGGCGATGAGATCATAAAATCGTGAGGTCACACGGACCGTAAAACGGGGGCGTCAGACTGGGCTGGGCGTCCATGGCTACATTGGTCTCCATTTCGAAACTAGAGACTAGATTAAACATTGATTAGGAGGGATAAAGGGAGCTTTACTGCTTCTGCATGGAGGGCAGGATCGTGTAGTGGGTGGTGGACTCACAGCCCAAAGGTTCTTGGTTCGATTCCCGATGTCCGTGGCCTTCCTGCTCATTCTTTGCACATTCACTATTCACTGTATGTTGCTCTGGAGGGAAGTGTTGGCCGGATCAGTGGTTCTCAAACTCTTTCTACTAGTGTACCCCGTCTTAGTTATTTTTTTACCCCCTCCACCGGCACAAACTCATTAAAAAAAAAAGAAAAATATATAAATAATGTGTTCTACTTGGCAGTGTAATCATGAACATTAAAAGGGTGCAAATGCTCACTATTTAGTGAGGAACATGGGCCTACACCTCACACAACTGTTGTCTTATTCCTCCCCACAAAAGAAGCGGCATGCCATGGGAGGGTCAGAGAAACATTTAGGTGTTTCCGGACACGCTTTCTTTTTTTTACCGATTCTCCTGGTGTTCAGATTTACATTTCACTCGTCCATATTCTCAATTTTTGATTGTCTAGCTTCAGAATGTAACCTTGCTCAGTAAAAATAATTAAGAAGAGTTAGCATTTCTTTCGTGTACTCAAGAAAGAAATGCTTTTTTTTTTTTACTGAGTTCTTTTCACTAGTATAGGGGTCGCGTACCCCTATTTGAGAACCACTGGTCTGGATGTCTAAGGTGAACCCCTGGAGCTGGTTGTCCTGTGTGAGACCTCAGACCGTGCTGTTGTGTCCGCTCCAGGTGCACAAGGTGGGCACCAAGGAGCAGGCCGCGCTGCGCCCCATGCACCCCACCTCGGTGGAGGGCGTGGAGGACATGATCCGCCTGGGCGACCTGACGGAGGCCGGCCTGCTGAGGAACCTGCTGGTCCGGCACAAGGAGGGCAGCATCTACGTACGGAACCGTCTGTCTGTCTGTCTGTCGGTCTCTGTCTGCTCCTCCTGTCTGTCTGCTCCTCCTCCGGTCTGTCTCTCTGTCCCTCTACTCCTCCTGTCTGTCTGCTGCTCCTCCTGTCTGTCTGCTCCTCCTCTCTACTCCTCCTGTCTGTCTCTCTACTCCTCCTGTCTGGCTGCTGCTCCTCCTCCTGTCTGTCTGTCTGTCTGTCTGCTCCTACTCCTCCTCCCATCTGCTCCCATCTCTGTGTCTCTCTCCCTCTCTCTCTCTCTCTCTCTCTCTCGCTCTCTCTCTCTCTTTGCCCACCACGCCCTCTTTTATTGTGTATGTCTCTGGGATCGCTCTGCTGTCCGGTTCGGCCGTCCGTCTGTCAGACTTTGCCCCGCAGCTATCTTTGAGTGGTGGGGGGGGGGGGGGGATTTGTCACCGTGGTAACGAGTGAGTGCTTGTCAAATGGGAGCGGGAGAGAGAGTGTAGACACAGGAGACACAGCCGTCCAGTGTGTGTTCAGATCAGGAGTTCAAACCCAGAGGGGGGACTCTGAGAGGTCCTGTTCTATTCCAGGAGAACAGGGCCGTCGTGTTGTCCTCCTCCCAGAGGCTGGGACCACTGGGACAACGTCCCAAATCAAAAGGAACTCAAACCGTGACTTCTGTCTGGGCTGAGGGACGGAGACACGAGACCACCGGCTCAATGACGTCTTTATGGGCAACGTGCACTGTTGTTTACCAACCGACTGGGGGCACACGCACGCACACGCGCGCACACGCACGCGCGCACACACACAGAGAGCAGATGTGGGCAGCCGATGAATGTGTCTCTGTGATGACGCTTGTTGTGATGGTGGCGGTACTCTGGTGTCTCCTAGCTTTATTAATAGAGCCCCCTTGGGCAGAAGTACAGTGCTGATATAGTAGCCCTGGTGTACTGTATAACTAGGTTTAGTCTCAATAACACAGCGCATAATAAGCACACTGGAGTCACTTGTATATCGTTAGCCTCATTGCATAAATGCCTAAGTCATATTGCGTATTTAGTGTATACAAATCTTTTTAATTCTACTAAAGTTCTGTCTGGGATTCATAAAGTCGATATTATCACCACAAGGGAATCGACGCAGCATAAACAAACCAGCTAATTGTAATAGAAAGGGTTGAAGACATTAGAACGGTATGTGGCTCAGGGGGGTAGAGCGGGTCGGCTGCTAACTAGAAGGTTGCTAGTTCGATCCCCGCCTAGCTGAGTGTCGAGGTGTCCCTGAGCAAGGCACCTCACCCTGACCGCTCCCGACGAGCCGGCTGTCGCCTCTCCTGGTTGACCCCCCGCCGTCGGTGTGTGAATGTGCGCGTGAACGGGTGAATGTGAGGCAGTGTTATATTATGATGCGGTCGGCCTACATGAGCGGGGTGTTCACAGCGCCCCTCTCCCCACAGACCTACACGGGCTCCATCCTGGTGGCGGTGAACCCCTACAAGGTGCTGCCCATCTACACGGCGGAGCAGGTGCACATGTACACGGACCGGCGCCTCGGGGAGCTGCCGCCGCACGTGTTCGCCATCGCAGACAGCTGCTTCTTCAACATGAGGCGCAGCCAGAAGAACCAGTGCTGCGTCATCAGGTCGGTTCACCGGGTCTGGGTCGGGCAGGTTCTGGTCTGGGTTCTGGTCCGTTCACTGGGTCTGGGTCGCACTGGTTCTGGTCTTGGTTCTGGTCTGTTCACTGGTTCTGGTTCAGACTGGTTCTGGTCTTGGTTCTGGTTCAGACTGGTTCTGGTCGGTTCACTGGTTCTGGTTCAGACTGGTTCTGGTCTTGGTTCTGGTCTTGGTTCTGGTTTCGGTCTGTTCTAGTTCTGGATCTGGTTCAGGTCTGGGTCTGATCTTTGATGGGACTGGTTCATGATGGGTGTTCTGGTCTGATCTAGTTCTGATCCGGTTTGTGGTTCTGGTGTGGTTCAGACCCCCTGAGAGAGTCTGATGCGTAGGATATTGTGTTACGCAGTTATACACATAACTACGTAACACAATATATCCTATGCATCAGATATAAGAGGGTTGTTACAAATGTTGTTCCTCTTGAAGTTGTTGTTTGGTTCGGGTCCTGAGATTATTGTTTCAGTATAAGACTATTCTCCTCTTCCTCCTGCTCTTCCTCCTCCTCCCCCTCCTCCTCCCCCTCCTCTCCCCTCCCCCTCCTCCTCCTCAGTGGGGAGTCAGGAGCAGGGAAGACGGAGAGCGCTAAGCTGATGCTCCAGTACCTCGCCGCCGTCAGCGGACAGCGCTCCTGGATCGAGCAGCAGATCCTGGAGGCTAACCCCATCCTGGAAGGTACTACCTAACCCCACCTAACTACCTAACCCCACCTAACTACCTAACCCCACCTAACTACCTAAACCCACCTAACTACCTAACCCTATCCTGTAAGGCAGGGGTTCTCAACCACTGGTCCGCGGACCGGTTCCGGCCCGCGGAGCATTGGCCGCCGGGCTGCAGAGATTTCGAAATATAACCGGAAAAAAGGATTAAAAACATAAATAATTACAGAGTATATCACAGTCGTGTTATACGTACAATCTGACTGTGTCCCCAGCCTTCGGGAATGCTAAGACCATCCGCAACGACAACTCCAGCCGCTTCGGGAAGTACATCGACATCAACTTCAACACGCAGGGCGCCATCGAGGGGGCCCGCATCGAGCAGTACCTGCTGGAGAAGTCCCGCGTCTGCCGGCAGGTGGGACCACAGAACCCAGTTACCCCTCAGCTCAGACCCCAGCCTGTCATTTGTCCCCACCTCCATCCGACTAGCCAGCTCATCATCATAGTAACTCTGGTTATTGAAACTGTTCTCAACCACTCAGTGGAAGCTTGTACTGCATCGTCAGACCGGACTCGGACCCCCCACTGTTTTAACCAAGCACTCTGTCCCCCCCCCCCCCCCCCCCCCAGACGTTGCTGCCCTGGCTCTTAAAGTTCTAACCCGGGTTGTCTCTGTAAGTTAGTGAGAGTGATTTCTTAACCGTGGCCCTGGTGCTAACCGTCCTGCAGGCCCCGGAGGAAAGGAACTACCACATCTTCTACTACATGCTGGTGGGCATGACGCCGCAGCAGAAGACTAAGCTGTCCCTGGGGAACGCCAGCGACTACAACTACCTCACCATGGTAACCACATCGGACACACCTTCACCGGAATAAGCACTGAGTCACAGTCCCTTTGTACATGAATGAAAGGGCTTGTTTTAAAAGTCTGTTGGTTGTCAACAACCAAAATGCTTTACATCACAGATGGCTAAATTAGAGTAACAGCTAGCCAGGATTTAATATTTAACTAACAGCAATCTTTATATTCTTAAATAAAACGTTAACTGAACCAGCTAGCTGAGTGACATTTAAACCACTAGCTGAGTGCCATTAAAAAAAATTAGATAAGCTCCTAGATTTAATCACAGGGTAAGTGTTATGCGTGTTTAAAAGCTGTCATCTAAAGTGGCAGGGTTCTCTCATTCTAGGTCGCGCCGTAAGTGTCGTCAAGAATTCAGCTTAGTTTAATTCTTGAACTGATTGACTCGATTGAATTCATTTTATTTCAGGGGAAGTGCACAACCTGTGAAGGGCGCGATGACATCACGGAGTACACCCACTTCCTGTCCGCCCTGAAGATCCTGATGTTCTCCGACAGCGACTCCTGGGAGATCTCCAGACTCCTGGCCGCTATCCTGCACCTCGGGAACGTCAAGTTCGAGGGTCAGTGAAACACAACCTCAATCCTCCTCACAACTTTATTATCACATGTATAGTTACACCACAACTTTATTAACACATAGATAGTTACAACACAACTATATTAACACGTATATAGTTACAACACAACTTAATTAACTCATAGATAGTTACGACCCAACTTTATTAAGCCGTGTATAATAACAACACTACTTTATTAACGCATAGATAGTTACAAAACAACTTTATTAACAAATATATAGTGATAACACACACGACCCACCTGGTCCAGCCTTTGTCTTTTATTCGTTCTCTCCTTCGTTGTGACCCAAGGCACCAGTGCGGATAACCTGGAGGGCTGTGACATCATCGAGTCCACCCACTTCAACATGGCGGCTAAACTGATGGAGGTAAGGGTTCCTGAGGCCTGGCCGGCGACCCCGTGAAGCCCCGTTTGACTCCTCACTAGCCGTCCCAATCCATACCTACCCACTGGTGACATCCCATAACCTTCCAGATCACCCAGTGGGCCGTACCAACTGGTAGGTGTGACCTACCCACCTGACCCGGGATGAACTCTCCCACTTGTGATGTCACTAGCGGATCGTTTCTCGGTTTTGATCGGATCGACTAAACAGGGAGTCCTTTATGGGGAATGCTTTAGCCTCGGCTTGAGGAGGGTGGTTTAGACGTCAGGTGATCCCGACCTGAGGCCTGTGCGTGTGCTCCGGTGTCCAGGTGAACGCCAAGGTGCTGGAGAAGAGCCTGACCCAGAGGTCCTTCCAGACCAACCGGGAGAGGGTCATCACGTCCCTGAACTCGGAGCAGGCCCAGGACGGGAGGGACGCCTTCGTCAAGGTAACAACCCCCCCCCCACCCAGACCGGTCCCTCAGGGGAGAAGACCACCCCCCCAGACCGGTCAGGGTAGGAGACCCCCCCAGACTTTGGCTCCGTATGGATAGAAGACCCTCTGGCTGTTTATGGCTCCTGGGGATGCTAATGAGTGATCTGACTCAGGAGAGCTACTGCTGCTCGTGTTTCATAGGTTAATTTTTCCGTATGTTTTTGTGAATGTTTACCAAGAACCTTTGACCGTATCTCATCTCGTCTTAGAAGACACTCTAGGTTAAGGGTCCTCGTGGACGTTTTCCTCAGGTTAGGTGACCTAGCTGATGCCTGTTTTCTCTTCTGTACCCCGTGTGTCCCTTCATGTTGTCGACCGCGCTCCGCCCAGGCCATCTACGGCCGGCTCTTCATCTGGGTGGTGGACAAGATCAACTCGGCCGTGTTCAAACCCCTGCCCGAGGACAGCGAGGAGGTCCACCAGTGCATCGGCCTGCTGGACATCTTCGGCTTCGAGAACTTTGTGAAGAACAGGTTGGTCAACAACAACAACAACAACAACAACAACAACAACAAGCCAGCGGTACTGTAAGGCTACTGTTTCCCACACTTGTTTTGACTCTGTCGGTCTGTGGGGTCTTTGTGTGTCTTTGTGTATCTTTGTGCGTCTTTGTGGGGTGTGTGTGTGTGTGTGTGTGTCTGCGTGGCGTAGCTTCGAGCAGCTGTGCATCAACTTTGCCAACGAGCAGCTGCAGCAGTTCTTTGTGCGGCACGTGTTCAAGCTGGAGCAGGAGGAGTACTCCCGGGAGGGTGTGGTCTGGACGCACATCGAGTACAACGACAACCAGCGCACGCTGGACGTGCTGGCCAGCAAGCCGCTCAACATCCTGGCACTCATCGACGAGGAGAGCAGCTTCCCCAAGGTGGGACCCTTAACATGAAATCATGTGTACGGATCTACAATACCAGATCTACAGTACAATAATATAGTAATAATACTTTATCCTTGGCTTCTAGTAATAATAGTTGATTTATCTTAGAGATATACAATGCTGATTCAGAATACAAAAGCTTCTAATATGAGTATATCTAATATTGCAGTTCTAGTATTGTATTTCTAGTTGGAAATAAATACGACACTGAGGTTTACTTTGTATAAAAAGGAGGGGAATTAAATGAATAGTTTGCATTATTGTGGTTTAATAATCCATAGTTCTTTCTGACTACTCATCCCTGAATCTTCCCTCCCACTCACAACTCCCTCCAAAAAGAAGTACAATAAATGTATTGCTTAGAATTAGCCTAGTAGGACTCATAGGAGTGAGAGGGATCTGTTTGTTTGAGACAAAGTTAGCGTGATAAGACGTACAGGCCTAGAAGAGTGACTCAGAGAGGCTAAACGGTCTGCACCGTCTGTACGTCTGCAGGGAACCGACCGCACCATGATGCAGAAGGTCAACAAGCAGCACGGGAAGGGAGACATCTACATGGCGCCCAAGAACGACCACGAGAAGCAGTTCGGGATCCGCCACTTCGCGGGCGTGGTCTTCTACGACTCCCAGGGTACGGACGCTTTGGTTGACCTTTCGTTTGAAAGTGCTTCGTTGTTGTTTTTATCGAGTTTGAACCTTATGTGATTTTCTCTTGACTATTTAAGAAAAGTAATAATTCTGTTGAGGATTGCATCTTAATTCTAATTATCTAAATTCTCCGGAATCTTAAAAAAAAAAAATGTTTTTCATTAACTGAAATGAAGACTAAAACCTTCCTCTGTTTGTACATCTTCACTTTTTGTGTGTTTCAGGTTTCCTGGAGAAGAACCGCGACGCTCTCAGCGCCGACGTGATCGAACTGGTCGAGACGTCCACCAACCAGCTCCTCAAACAGGCCTTCAAGACCGACCTGGCGCCTGGAACCGCACGGGGCGGGGGCAACTCTCGGATGACCATGACCACCCCCAAGAACTCTCTGAGGGTGAGGGCTGCGCCGCTAGCTTTAGCTCAAATACTGAAGCCTCATGCTAACTGTCGGCCCAGCAGCGGCTCAGGGGTTAGCATTGTTGCAACACGGTTACCGTGAAAACCGGTGTCAAACTTCCTGAGGCGCTGACGGGTTTGTCCTGCGTTGTGTCCGCTCTTTATTACACATGAATGTTGTTAAAAACTGAGATAAGGTACGATAAAGTGAGATTAAGTAACATGCAATGAGATAATTCTCTCAATCGAAGATAGCCCTTGCCCCTGAGCACGGCACACTTAAACCAAGGGTTTGATAGTTGGCTGAAGAGCTGAATATAGTTAATATAGTTCATCAGAGTTAGGTCAAGACGAAGCCAAACACTTGAATACAGAGTTGTAGGGTTGAATAAACAGTAAAGTGAAAGTGAAAGTAAAGCGGTGACCTGAAGCGTGTTTATTTCTTAACATGCTTACTGTCCCCATGACCCGATAGCTGGGGCCGGACGGTAAGAAGCGCTCCCCCACCCTGATTGGTCAGTTCCGCAA
>NC_079423.1:17257013-17287013 GCF_026213295.1 Gadus chalcogrammus | reverse complement strand
GATCCAAAGGGTCCTGAGGGGACTCAAGTACAGGTCAGCATTCATTCATATAGACCCCGCCCCCGTCCTCTGGCCCCGCCCCCGTCCTCTGGCCCCGCCCACGTCATCTGGCCCCGCCCTCTGGCCCCGCCCACGTCCTCTGCCCCCGCCCCCGTCCTCTGGCCCCGCCCCCGTCATCTGGCCCCGCCCCCGTCCTCTGGCCCCGCCCTGACAGCCTGTCCGTCTCTCTGACAGGAAGCAGTTCCTGAGGAAGAAGGCGGCTGCGCTGATGATCCAGAAGCACTGGAGAGGACACCAGGGCCGCAAGATCTACCGAGTGGTCAGTCCCGAGGCCGCCGGCCCCCCGGCTTACGGTGGAGCTGGCGTTAGACATAGAGTGCTGTCTGCTCACCCGTGTAGTGGGTCACTAGTGTGTCCATGACAGGGGTCTAACCTTCCTAAGTCACTTTGGATGGAAGAGACTCAGGAAGCTAAATGACTCCACACCAGAAGGGCGCTCACTGCATGCATGACTTGTGTACGCGTGTCTCTGTGTATGTTTAGGCATGCATGGCCAATATTCACTACCATTAATACCTGTATCAAAACCCATTATACCCTGTTTCATTGATACTTCTCTGGAAGGGGGGGTTGGAGTTGAGGGTAAACTGTCTCTTTGTTCTTACCTTGTTTCACAGGTGTAATGTATATCCGGAATAAAAGCCAAACACTTGAATGCAGAGTTGTAGGGTTGAATAAACAGTCAAGTGAAAGTGAAAGAAGGAGGTTCACTGAGAGGTAACCCTCGGTAACCCTCCCCCACCACCCTCCAGGTCCAGATCGGTCTGACCCGTCTGCAGGCCCGCGTGCGCTCCCGCCAGATGCAGCACAAGTACCAGAAGAAGAGGGAGGCGGCCACCGTGCTCCAGGCCCGGGTCCGCGGCATCAACGCCCGGAAGGAGTGGCGGCGCAAGAAGGCGGCGGTGGTGCTGCTGCAGGCCTACACCCGCGGGGCGCTGGCCCGCCGCGCCGTCAGGAAGATGAAGACAGACGTACGCTGGTCACGCCGTCGCCTTCTACTAAAACCATTTGTTTAAGAACTTAGCTTTAAGTGCCCTCAGGGCAATTTGGCACTTAAAACTAAGTTCTTAACGAGCATTGCTACTTAAACTAATGTTCGGTGGGCAGTTTAGCACTTAAAACAAAGTTCTTAAGCTAGCCTGGCTACTTAAGCTATTGTTCTGAGGGCAAATTAGTACCTAAAGCTTGTTTTTAGTTCTTAAACTAGCCTGGCTACTCACTACATCGTTCTGGAGACAATGTAGCACACAAAGTCGAGTTTGTAAACCAAGTGGCCAGGTGAACTGTTATTAATGGTTGCTATGGTCGTAGCATTGCAACAACAAGCCTTATTATGAGTGTCATGATTCGTAAATTGTTTGTTCTTAATCTTAACGTATTGTTTGTTCGTTAAGAAGGCTCATTTTAAGGACTCCGTCCCCCCCCCCCCCCCCTCCAGGGGTTCCTCTCGGCTGCGGAGCGCCGCGCGGAGGAGCTGGCCTCCCTGGAGCGCCAGCGGCGTCTGAACGAGGCCCTGAGGAGGCAGCGCGAGGCAGACGCCAAGGCCCAGGACAACCCCCTCAGCGACAACGAGATGGTCGACTACATGTTCAAGTTCCTGCCCCCGGCCGGGGGTGACCAGGAGGGACAGGGCCCCGACGGCTTCAAGGTCAGGGTCGGCCCGTTGTGGGGGTCAGGGGGGCCCACGCCCAGACAGAAGGTTCTGGGGGTGGACCCCTCGGTCTGTCTGTCCCCCTGTCTGTGGGACGTGCTCTCATGGTGAATGGACCGCATTTACACAGCGATAAATGCAGTGAACGGGTGAATAATAAATAAATGGGTGAACGTTAGTTATATAGTTAGCGCTTTAAGTGGCCACTGGTTAGAAAGGTTCTAACCACTAAAAGCGCAGACAATATTGCCTAACATGGGGGTGCAAGGGGATGTCTCAGCTCTGTCACGGAGCATTCTGAATGGCATCAGGGATTAGGACGGTCCCGAAATAAAGTTGCTCTTTGAGGATGGAGACATGAAGATATGTGATTGATATAAAGATTCCTCCTGAGACGGACTGTAAGATGTTCCAGAGTCACCGACGCGTTAAACATCTCCTTCCCGTGGTTGAACTACGTAGAGACGGTTAGATGTTCAGAGGGTCAGTTAGAGATCTCCATTTTGTTGAACTAGAGACGGTTAGATGTTCCATGAGGTGGACCCAGCGCCGGCGAGATGTTCAGCCCTCCGTGCGTCTCCTCTAGGACCTGGAGCAGCGGCGGATGGTCCCTGAGACGGTGGATCTGGACGAGCTGCCCATGGAGGAGCAGGAGCTCTCGTCGGACGAGGAGGACGACCTGGACGAGTACTCCTTCTCCAAGTTCGCCTCCATGTCCTTCCAGGGCGCGGCCACGGCCACGCACATCCGCCACCGCCTGGCCCAGCCGCTGATCCACCACGAGGACGAGGGAGACGTACAGGTGCACGCAAGCACACGCACAAAGACACACAAACATATACGCACTCACA
This sequence comes from Gadus chalcogrammus, assembly GCF_026213295.1. Lineage (NCBI taxonomy): Eukaryota > Metazoa > Chordata > Actinopteri > Gadiformes > Gadidae > Gadus > Gadus chalcogrammus. Next base: position 17,284,451 of record NC_079423.1, on the reverse strand, counting down.
CAAAGACACACAAACATATACGCACACGCACAAAGACACACAAACATATACGCACTCACGCAAAGACACACAAACATATACGCACACACACAAAGACACACAAACATATACGCACACACACAAAGACACACAAACATATACGCACTCACGCAAAGACACACAAACATATACGCACACACACAAAGACACACAAACATATACGCACACGCACAAAGACACACAAACATATACGCACTCACGCAAAGACACACAAACATATACGCACACACACAAAGACACACAAACATATACGCACACACACAAAGACACACAAACATATACGCACACGCACAAAGACACACAAACATATTCGCACACACACAAAAACACACAAACCTAGACACACTCACTCACTCACTCACTCACTCACTCACTCACTCACTCACTCACTCACTCACTCACTCACTCACTCACTCACTCACTCACACTCACTCTCACACGTACACACTCACTCACTCACTCACTCACTCACTCACACGTACACACTCACTCTCACACGTACACACTCACTCACTCACTCACTCACTCACTCACTCACTCACTCACTCACACGTACACACTCACTCACTCACACGTACACACTCACTCACTCACACGTACTCACTCACTCGCTCATTCACTCAATCACACGTACACACTCACTAACTCACTCATTCACACGTACACACTCACTAACTCACTCATTCACACGTACACACACACACACACCACCTCAACCGAGTCCAGGTACACACACCTCCCCAGTGTAGCTCTACCTGAGCCCCTCCAGCCCTCTGATATCCAGCTGTGTGTCCCCCCAGGCCTCCCTGACGGTGTGGTGGATCATCCTGAGGTTCATGGGGGACCTCCCGGAGCCCAAGCAGAGGGTGAACCCCCTGGCCCCGGGGGGCGCAGGCTCCAGGGGGGCCAACGCCCTGCCCCAAGACCTGGCCTCAAGGAACGACCGGCGCCTCAGTCACATGGTGGGCCTAGACCAGGTGGGTGAGGTCACTTCCTGTCCCACAGGAAACAGGAAATCAAGCTGATGTTCTGATGATTCTGTGCGATGTCTCTTAAGGGATTCAAATGCACTTTGTTAAGAGACCGTTAAGAGACCGCACTAATTAAAAATAGTTGTTTTGGTCTTCTAAATGTACAGTTACAATTAGTAATCCATCCCATCCATTTATCCGAAGTACGAGTTAAAGTTACGCTCAGAACAGGAACAAAGCAGCTCTGGGGATAATTAAAGCAATGCTTTACTTGGATGCATTTACATTTACCTCGAGGGCTTTTAGCAGACGCTTTTATCCAAAGCGATTTACAATAAATACATTTGTCAGAAGAACGAGAAACAACAATATATCGCCGTCGGTACAGTAAGGATGTTCATAGAACCAAGTGCAAAACACTAACAATCACTAGGTTAACCCATTCCCCGGACACAACAAAGATAGCTAGCATAATATGCTAAACGATGCTAAGTACTATTTTTAAGTGCAAGGACGTACAACATACTGTAAGTGTGTAAGATGGGTGAGGGGGCGTTTGGGGGTTAAGGCTATGAAGAGTCCAGGTGACCTCTGAACAGGATGCTTGATCTCTCCCTGATCCTCCCTCACCCCTCTCCCTCTCTCTCTCTCCCCCAGCGAGTGCTGAGGGGTAAGAAGGACGGAAAGCCCTCGCCCGTCGCCGAGGAGTCGTCGTCGTCGCCGGCGGCCGGCCGGAAGACCTCCATCTTCACCGACATGATGTCCCGGAACAGGAAGGCCTCCACGGCCCCCAGCGAGGTGGTCACCGGCGGGAAGGTCTCGGAGGGCGTGCCCCGCGTCAGGAAGGGCTCCATGTTCACCGACCTGATGACCCGCAACAAGAAGGTCGGCGCCATCCCGGAGAACAAGGTCGCGGACGCAGCCGACGGCGCCGCCCAGTCAGAGGGGGTGAGCTGCCGGTGGAGCCGTTGATCGGGTTGTTAGAGTGAGCCTAGGAGGAAGGAAGTAGCTGCTACGTTAGCCGTTAGCTGCTACGTTAGCCGTTAGCTGCTATGTTGGTCATTAGCTGCTACGTTAGCTGTTACCTGCTTTGTTAGCCGTTAGCTGCTACGTTAGCCGTTAGCTGAATTTTTCTTCCCGCCATTTTTGTTTTGTGTATGCCTGATTGTTAAATTCTAGTGGTTTTAAAGGTACAATATCTCATTTCTGCCGCAAGGGGGCTGTAAACCAACAACTTACATTGAGTCACATTAATTTAAGTTGTTTCATTTAATTCTTATGAAAGTACTACATGTAACGAAAGCTAACATATCGTCAATTTGCTCATAGTAAGCTAGATCAATGTTGTCCATTAGTCACTTTTCATAGCAGTAAAAAAAAAAATGTAATCGTTGCGCCTGATTGGCTCAAAAGAGTGTCAGGTAATGTCACAATCGTGGTTAGTATGATCGGTTTTCTATCTGAAATCACTGCAGTACCCCATGTTGCACCACAGATGGTGCTGTTGAGAGCTGAGAGTTCAGTGTTCGCTGACCCTAACTCCTGACCTTCCTCTACAGTCGGAGAGCAGCGTGGCCCTGTCCAATGAAATGATGGCGGTGGATTCGACCTCACTGGAACGACCAATGACGGCCCTCGAGAAGCTCCACATCATCGTGGGATACGCCATCGTCCGCCGGGACCTCAGGTGACGGACGGCTCCGGTTTTCCCGCCTCGGGAAAGACGTCTTTGGTTGGGAGTTTTTCCAACGTTTCTGTTGATCCACGTTCTCCTCAGGGATGAGATCTACTGCCAGATCTGCAAACAGCTGGAGGGGAACAACAACAAGAACAGCTACTACCGAGGATGGATCCTCCTGTCCCTCTGCCTGGGCATCTTCCCCCCCACCGAAAAATTCGTCAAGGTACCCCCACCTCACCTTCATCAAGCTCTCAATCTTCTTCCCCATCTTCATCACCATGAAGAGGGTCCTGCATTCGCTTGACATCGTCTAGTTTGCTCAACACAGAACATGCATAGGAAATCTCAATTCCTAGGCATGTTGTGAGGACGTTGATTTTTAAATACATTCACAATCTGCGTGTATATTTTCTTTCTACACCTCATTGTCTAAATATATATGTTATTACATGTTTTAATTCAAAACAAAAAACATGGTTTTAATTTGTATTGCCGCCTTTTGACGCTAGCCGAGCAGTCTTAACCCCTGAACCGTTTGTGATACTTCAACCTCGTACCTCCACATAAGTAAAGGGGTTCTAACGGTTGTATTTCTATGTTTGCGTCCTCAGTACCTGCAGAGCTTCATCCGCTCTGGGCCGGGCGGCTACGGGCCGTATTGCGTTGAGCGCCTGAAACGGACCGCCTCGAATGGGGTCCGCGGGGAGCCCCCCAGCTGGCTGGAGCTCCAGGTGGGTAGGGGGGGACACCCGGGTGTAATGGATTACATTAGAGAGTAATAGATTACATCAGGGAGTAATAGAGTACATTAGAGAGTAATGATTACATTAGTCGAGTAATGGATTACATTAGAGAGTAACGGATTACATTAGGGAGTAATGGATTACATAAAAGAGTAATTTAGTACTTTCGAGAGTATAGATTACATCAGAGAGTAATGGGTTACATCAGAGAGTAATGGATTACATCAGAGTAATGGGTTACATCAGAGGGTAATGGATTACATTAAAGAGTAATAGATAACATCAGAGTATATTGTTGTGGCAGTGGGGAGCCACAACCACTCTCTAATTTCCTCTTCCCTCCGCCTCCCGTTGCTAGGCAACCAAGACCAAGAAGCGCATGACGGTGACTCTGACCCTGATGGACGGCCGCACCATCAGCGTGCCCGTGGACTCCGCCTCCACCTCCGGCGAGATCTGCCAGATGTTGTCCCAGAAGGTCCAGCTGAAGGATACGTTTGGCTTCTCGGTGTACGTGGCTCTCTACGAGAAGGTGAGTGCCTGTCTGGAGTTCTGGAATCCCACCATGGGCTCACATTGTCATCACTCTGCCGTATTTTCTTCTGAGATCTTCAGAAGAACAGTGTAGTGTGTGCGTGTTCTCTGATTAATCTCTGTTCTCCTCATCCTGACGTTCTCCTCTCCTCTCTCCTGACGTTCTCCTCCTCTGTCCTGACGTTCTCCTCATCATGACGTTCTTCTCATCCTGACGTTCTCCTCTCTCCTCCTCTCCTCATCCTGACGTTCTCCTCTCTCCTCCTCTCCTCATCCTGACGTTCTCCTCCTCCTCTCCCCTCATCCTGACGTTCTCTCCTCCTCTCCTCTCCTCTCTCCTCATCCTGACGTTCTCCTCTCTCCTCCTCTCCTCATCCTGACGTTCTCCTCCTCCTCTCCCCTCATCCTGACGTTCTCTCCTCCTCTCCTCTCCTCTCTCCTCATCCTGACGTTCTCCTCCTCCTCTCCTCATCCTGACGTTCTCCTCCTCTCCTCTCCTCTCCTCATCCTGACGTTCTCCTCCTCTCCTCATCCTGACGTTCTCCTCCTCTCCTCTCCTCTCCTCATCCTGACGTTCTCCTCTCTCCTCCTCTCCTCATCCTGACGTTCTCCTCCTCTCCTCTCCTCTCCTCATCCTGACGTTCTCCTCCTCTCCTCATCCTGACGTTCTGCTCCTCCTCTCCCCTCTCCTGACGTTCTCCTCCTCTCCTCCTCTCTCCTCATCCTGACATTCTCCTCCTCTCTCCTCATCCTGAGCTTCTCCTCCTCCTCTCCCCTCTCCTGACGTTCTCCTCCTCTCCTCATCCTGACGTTCTCCTCCTCTCTCCTCCTCTCCTCATCCTGACGTTCTCCTCCTCTCTCCTCCTCTCCTCATCCTGACGTTCTCCTCCTCTCTCCTCCTCTCCTCATCCTGACGTTCTCCTCCTCTCTCCTCCTCTCCTCATCCTGACGTTCTCCTCCTCTCCTCCTCCTCTCCTCATCCTGACGTTCTCCTCCTCTTTCCTCCTCTCTCCTCATCCTGACCTTCTCCCCTCTCCTCAGGTGTGGGCACTGGGCAGTGGCCGGGAGCACGTGATGGACGCCATCTCTCAGTGCGAGCAGGAAGTGAGGCGTAAGGGCGGGCAGGAGCAGCACGCGCCCTGGCGCCTCTACTTCCGCAAGGAGGTGTTCGCGCCGTGGCACGACTGCAAAGACGACGCCGTCAGCACGGAACTCATCTACCGGCAGGTCATCCGCGGCCTCAAGTTCGGAGAGTACCAGTGCAGGAAGGTGAGCGCATCGGTCTGGGCTGCCCAGAGTGCCGGAGAACGGATCTGACTCTCAGGCCAGGGGTTCTGTGTTCAATCCCCAATGTCTAAAGTCTGCCTGGAGGCATCCTTCAGCAAGATGAACCCTCACCTCTAGCTACCTGTGCTATCGATTCTCTGCTCCACTCCCTCCTCCTCCTCCTCCTCCTCCTCCTCCTCCTCCTCCTCCTCCTCTTCCTCCACCTCCTCCTCCACCTCCTCCTCCACCTCCACCTCCTCCTCCTCCTCCTGCTCCTCCTCCTCCTCCTCCTCCTCCTCCTCTTCCTCTTCCTCTTCCTCTTCCTCTTCCTCTTCCTCTTCCTCTTCCTCCTCCTCCTCCTCCTCCTCACCATCTCCTGAATGCTCGTCCAAACTGGCACAAAATGTAGTGCTAAAAAAAGTGTATATTCCTAATTCAACGTATCATGTAATATCCAACAGAAATCGACTAGTTTGCCATTAAAGATGTTTTTCTCCCTCAACTTATTATCAAGTGTAGGCTGGTGTGCATAAAATCCGACTATTATATTATTGTATACATTATTATTACTGCATTGAAGAAAAACATCTAAACTACAGATGTTATTCTAGCTCTATTTATCCAATCAGACCCTGAGGGCTCAGCACCAGTAGGGCCCGCCTCCTTTAGGCCCCTCCCACCCGGTCCCCTCTGACCCGTCTCTCCCCCCCCCCAGGAGGATGACTACGTGGAGCTGACCACCAAGCACCTGTACATCCAGCACGGCCGGGCCGGTGCGGCGGAGCAGGTGAAGGCCGCCGTCCAGGACGCCATCAGCAGCTCCCTGTTGGAGGCCAAGCCCGAGGACAAGTGGGTCCAGATGGTCAACACCGCCCACACCCAGGTCGGTCTCAGGAGCGCACGGCACGCACGTCCGGCCGCGGCCACAGCGCCCCCATAGGAGGGGTGGTGGTACTGCAGGGCGGTTTTCTGGGGCTGTTGACTGAATTTAGTTGAATCAAAAAAACTACATAGATTCTCGCAAAAGTCCGAAATCATATCCCTTGCCTTATCTTGGCAGATTTGTGACTTAATACATGATGATGAAGGATACAGCCAGTGCATCCGTCTTATCACGGTGTGCCCCTAGTGAGAATGGACCTCCTGACCCTAGCAATGTTATGGCCTTGCACCACCAGATGAGCTACACAGGCCATCACTCACGCATCACTATCAAACAACAGGGCTTCTATGAGGGTCCGACCAGAAGAGCAAGTCTGCGTGGTTCTGGCCTTCAGGGCTTGTATAACATCAGACCATGAGACCAGGTTTCATGTATTCATGTCTGTTGTTCTGGTCTTCATGGCTTGTATAACATCAGACCAGGAGACCAGGGTTCATGTGTTCATGTCTGTGTTGTTCTGGCCTTCAGGGCTTGTATAACCTCACACCAGGAGACCAGGGTTCATGTGTTCATATCTGTGTTGTTCTGGTCTTCAGGGCTTGTATAACCTCACACCAGGAGACCAGGGTTCATGTGTTCATGTCTGTGTTGCTCTGGTCTTCATAACATCAGGCCAGGAGACCAGGTTTCATGGGTTTATGTGTTCATATCTGTGTTGTTCTGGTCTTCAGGGCTTGTATAACATCACACCATGAGACCAGGGTTCATGTGTTCATATCTGTGTTGTTCTGGTCTTCAGGGCTTGTATAAGGCTGGGGATGAGAATGCCATGAAGACCGATGTGGTGGAGTACGCCCGCAAGAACTGGCCCATGTTCTTCTCCAGGTTCTTCGAGGTGGTCAAGGTCTCGGGTAGGACGATGTCATTTTCGATGAGTACTTTGATCGTTCACAGACTTGTAAACCTCTTTGGACACCAGCGTAAACTAGGTGACAAAATACATACTGTAAATACATGTCACAGCGTCACATTACAACGTCAAAATGGCCGTCTCGCATGAAAGTGGACCGTTACTCGTCTGACCCACTCAGGCCCGGCGCTGGCTAAGAGCCGCTTCATCGTGGCCATCAACTGGACGGGGATCACCTTCCTGGACGAGAGGGAGCGGCGGCTGGTGGAGCTGAGCTACCCCGAGGTCACCGGGGTCAACACCGTCAGGTGGGAGGAGCCTCAGGGTGTGGTCAGCACCGTCAGGTGGGAGGGGCCTCAGAGTTTGGTGAACACCGTCAGGTGGGAGGGGCCTAAGTGTTTGGTGAACACCGTCAGGTGGGAGGAGCCTAAGTGTTGACAAAGGGACCAGGGATTCTAATTCCTCCGGCCATTCTGTGGTTGCCTCATGACCTCTGACCCCTCCTGTGTCCTGACCAGGGACCCTAAGTCGTCGGCCCAGTCGGTGTGCCTGCTGACGCTGCGCGGGGACTTCACGCTGAGCGGGGCGATGACGGAGGACCTGGCCGCCCTGGTGCTGGTGTTCCTGGCCGGGCTGCGGGAGCGCTCCCAGTACGCCGTCGCCCTGAAGGACGCCAGCAGCCCCGGTACGACCCCCCCCCCCCCCCCCCGCTGCTGCTGCTGCTGCTGCGTTTACACCTCGGGGGTTTAAACCAGTTTAGTTAGGATACCACTTTGGTTTACACCAGTTTACTTTAAACTAGTTTAGTTAGGATACCACTTTGGTTTACACCAGTTTAGTTTAAACCAGTTTAGTTATGATACCACTTTGGTTTACACCAGTTTAGTTTAAACCAGTTTAGTTATGATACAAGTTACACCTACAGCTCAGGAGTTTAAACCAGTTTAGTTCAAAATATTAGGTTGGTGTGTACACCAGTTTAGTTTAGAATACGACTTTGGTTTACACCAGTTTAGTTTGAACCAGTTTAGTTTATAAAAGGACTTTGGTTTAGACCACTTTAGTTTCTAATATGAGTTTCATCTTTCCATCTTACTTTACACCTCTTTAGTTTATGGTAGTTTAGTTGATGTTCCTATAAACAGGGGTTTATTTAATCCAGTTTAGTTTACTTTATGCCACATTTGTTTATACCAGTTTATTTGTGTGTTTATCTAATTTCTGTTTATTTCAGTTTAGTTTAGACTCATTTATTTTAAACCAGTTTAATTTACAACAGTTTAGTTTACACCGGTTTAGACAGCCTTGTTATCGATCTGGGTTAACCGGTGGGGTTCCCGCTGTCTGCAGACGACGCGACGCTGCTGAGCTTCAAGAAGGGCGAGCTCCTGGAGCTGCTGAAGGACAAGGAGTTCTCCCTGGAGCGCGGCTGGCTGAAGGCCCGCAACGACCGCACGGGCAAGAGCGGCGCCGTCCCTGCCGAGGCCCTCCTCATCCTGCCCACGCTCAGCAAGCCCACCAACCAAGTCATGGTACCACACCCCTACCTACCCTACCAGAACCATCTACCTACCGCTAATACCATAACTATCACAGAACCACCCCTCTAACTACCCTACCAGAACCATCTACCTACCGCTAGAACCATAACTATCACAGAACCACCCCTCTAACTACCCTACCAGAACCATCTACCCACCGCTAATACCATAACTATCACAGAACCACCCCTCTAACTACCCTACCAGAACCATCTACCCACCGCTAACACCATAACTATCACAGAACCACCCCTCTAACTACCCTACCAGAACCATCTACCTACCGCTAGAACCATAACTATCACAGAACCACCCCTCTAACTACCCTACCAGAACCATCTACCTACCGCTAATAGCATAACTATCACAGAACCACCCCTCTAACTACTATAACTATTATAGAACCATAGGTCAACTTACTATAACTATTATAGAACCACAAGTCTACCTACTATAACTATTATAGAACCACACGCCTACCTACTGCTAATACCATGACTAATATAGATTTACCAACATCTAACATCTATACTGCTAATACCATGAACGTTATAGATCTACTATCCTCTAACTATCTCTTACACCATAACTATTCATTGAGGTCATATTACGTACCATAGATGTGATGAATAGTTTCATAAGTCTAACCATGAGCGGTACCATAAAACATGTACCCTAAATGTTGTCTAGGTTGTGATGATGCTATTGGGGGGCACGATGATGAAGAACCTTTTAAATGTCTGTGTGTGTTGGTGGTGATAAAGAGCTGTTTGGATGTGTGTGTGTCGGTTGTGGTGATGATGGTGATGCTGATGAAGATGATGACTATGAGGATGATGACGGTGTGTGTGCTTTGCAGAACCTGCTGAACCTGTCTCCAGACCAGAGGAAGAGTGCGATCCAGCAGACGGGCACCACAGAGAAGGTCACCCTCACCTCCCTGAAGGAGTTCTCCATCGAGTACTTCAGGTCTGTCCGTCTGTTTGTCTGCCTGTCTGTCTGACCGACAGCCTGTCTGTCACTCTGGTCTCCCTGTGTGTGTGTGTCTGTCTGACCACCTCTTTCCCTCTCTGGACTCACTGCGTGTCTGTCTGACTGTCTGCCACTCCATGTCTCACTGCGTGTCTGTCTGTCTTTCCGTCTGTGTGTCTGAGCGTCAGTCTGACATTGCAGTCCGTCCCTAAAACCCCCCTGGACTCGCTGTGTGTCTGCCTGACTGTCTGTCTGTCTGTCTGACTGTCTGTCTGCCACTCCCTCCTCTCCAGGCAGCCCACCAAGGACGTGAACCGCCAGGTGATGTCTAAGAACGCGGGCCCGGAGCGCCTGTGGGTCCACTCCCGGGAGCCACTGAGGCTGCCCCTCCTCCGCAGGCTGGCCAACAACGCGGACCACAGCACCAAGGCCTGCCTGGCCTTCACATATATCCTCCCCGTGCCGGCCACGCCTGCCCCCCGGGCTGGGGAATGGGTTCCGTCTTATTGTGTCCTCACCTCAGCCCAGAGGTTCTGGGTTCGATCCCCCACGTCTAAAGTCTACCTGTATGCATCCCAGAGCAGGTTGACCCCTGACCCCTACCTGACGGTGGACATCCCGCAGCAAGACGACGTTTGTGTAGTAAAGAGTGTATGACATGTACCGTGTGTGATATGCAGGTTCAAGGTTCTCCGATGGAGCTTGTAGGTGTTGCTCGGTGACAGACTCGGATGTCCGATTATAATTCAATACCGATATATTATGTTTTTGTGTGCAGAGTTTAGTGATATGGACAAAGTTACCCAAGTCCCGCAGTCAGTATGACAGGATTATTTAGGCTGATGCTCGGGCAGTACAAATGAACGCATGTCTCTAGGATAACTATCAGCAGTGATTGTAGGCTCTGACAGCTGTCACTCACAGTAGCAGTAACATCACCATCATCGTCGTCGTCTTTACTGTTGTGACCCCTTGACTGTTGCTCACCGATCCTCAAGTACATGGGCGACTACCCCACCAAGCAGAGCCAGAGCTCCCTGGAGCTCACCGACCAGATCTTCGGAGCGGCCACCCAGAACGAAGCGCTCCGGGACGAGATCTACTGCCAGATCATGAAGCAGATGACCAGCAACAACAACCGGTAGAGACCCTGTACTACCCACTGTTACCCACTCCTACCCACTGTTACCCCGTCCTACCCACTGTTACCCCCTCCTACTCACTGTTACCCTGTCCTACCCACTGTTACCCCGTCCTACTCACTGTTACCCCGTCCTACTCACTGTTACCCCCTCCTACTCACTGTTACCCCCTCCTACCCACTGTTACCCCCTCCTACCCACTGTTACCCCAATCTACTCACTGTTACCCCCTCCTACTCACTGTTACCCCCTCCTACTCACTGTTACCCCGTCCTACTCACTGTTACCCCGTCCTACCCACTGTTACCCCGTCCTACTCACTGTTACCCCGTCCTACTCACTGTTACCCCGTCCTACCCACTGTTACCCCGTCCTACCCACTGTTACCCCGTCCTACTCACTGTTACCCCATCCTACCCACTTATAATAAATAACATGACGATTTTTAATTAGAATTAGATTTTATATTACAATATTACGCTGTTAGGTGATTTGTTTTTCTAGCATCTAACGGACGGTTTGGAATGAACAGTGATACCATGTCCTGATCTCTGAGGATAGTGTTGGGTCAGGGACTGTGGGGCATGGCTCATCATGGGTTGGATGACCCTCCCCCTGCGTGTTGTGACCCAGGTTCAGCCTGGAGCAGGGCTGGCAGCTGCTGTGGCTGTGCTGCGGCCTGTTCCCCCCAGGACCCCAGCTCTCCAAACACGCCCAGCGCTTCCTGGAGTCCCGCGAGCGCCAGCCGCTGGCCGCCGACTGTCTGAAGAGGCTGCAGAGCTCCCGCAGGTAACCTAAGAAACGGCACCCCACGCAGGTCACCTCTGGTACTGCAGTGCCTCCACAACAGCTCCCCCTCAGGTCACCTTTGGTCCTGCAACGCTAACACCACCACCACCTCAACAAGCTGTCAGAATCTGGATAGGAATGCCTTTCATTGCCGTCAAAGTCTGCAAAAGCTAGGAATTTGTTATTGAATTAAGATAAAGAAATACAAAAATACAACTCTGCAGGATGAAATGAAATTAGGAGCATAATACAAGGAGATTTCAGTTGAGACATTTCATCTGTACAATATAAGATGTCAACTACATAGGTGTGCGTATATCATCGTTGTTGTAGGGTGTCGGTTTCCCTGGCTCCATTGTTTAATGGAAACTTGTGTGAGTGTTGATGTGTCCCTGAGCCAGACACTTAACCCTAACTGCTCCTGACGAGCTGGCTGTCGCCTTGCATGGTTGACTCTGCCGTCGGTGTGTCAGTGTGTGTATTAACCGATGTCCGTCGCTTTGGATAAAAGCGTCTGCTAAATGCCCTGATTGTAATTGAAACAGCTGAGGAACTATTAGACTGAGGGCCTGGTCTTGTGTTTGTCCGTAGGACGGATCCCAGGAAGCTACCCCCCCACCAGGTGGAGGTGGAGGCCATCCAGCAGAACAGCATTCAGATCTTCCACAAGATCCACTTCCCCAACGACACCGAGGATGTGAGTGGCTGGAGAGCAGCCTGTTAAAGAGCAGTCTGTTAAAGAGCAGCCTGTTAAAGAGCATTCTGTTAAAGGTGACCGTAGGGCTAAAATCAGACTGCAGCAACAACACCTCTGGTTAGCCACGGGTACTGCAGCCACCGACCACTTAAGACCTGAGAATACAGTGATACGGGCCTAGATGCAATATACTGAGCTCTATGGACAGAGAACATCTGAGGCATCACACATGTGAGATATTGTTTAATCCAACCCCAGGCCACAGTGAAAGAAACACAGAAATCCCCACTTGCTAATCTAAAATAGAATCACTCAAGCAGTGAGCTAGTCCCCATTCATGCTGCTAAATATGTCCTACAACTTGTGAGCCAATGCTTTGCCAAATGAGAGGGTGAATGAGTGGAGGGTCTGATTGTGGTCCACGACCCATAAGTAGCCCACGGTTATTGCTAACCCAACCCCTGCAGTAGCTCGTGTGCCACCTGGCTCGGTGGGGCCCATGTTCTCATCGTTTGGCTACTTTTAGGAGAAAAGATGGTTGACTAACCTTCCTGTGTTTCCTGACCCCTGACCCTTTGACCCCTGCCCAGGTCATGGAGGTGGCGACCAGCACCCGGGTCCGGGACCTGGTCCAGAGCATCTCCGAGAAGCTGGGCCTGGTCTCTGCCGACGGCTTCAGCGTCTTCGTCAAGACCCCCGACACGGTACTCATGGTCTTCATCAGTCTACCATCACCCCCCAGGGCACTGTGTGTGTGTGTGTCTGCGTGTGTGTGTGTGTCAGTATATATATGTGTGTGTGTCTGAAAGTATCTTATTGTGTGTGTTTACGAGGTGGGTAACAATGTGTGCTCTGTGGGGACCTCCTTCAGGTCCTCAGTCTGAACGAGGCGGACTACTTCTTCGACAGCCTGAGGCAGATCACCGACTGGAGCAAGAACGCCAAGCGTGTGAACGAGGGTAACGGGCCGCGACCCCTGACCCCCCCCCCCCAGTCAACCCTGTGTGTGTGTGTGTGTGTGTGTGTGTGTGTGTGTGTGTGTGTGTGTGTGTGTGTGTGTGTGTGTGTGTGTGTGTGTGTGTGTGTGTGTGTGTGTGTGTGTGTGTGTGTGTGCATTTCATTGGTTCTCCATGTGTGTGACTGAGAGTACCTTATTGGTTGTATGTGTGTGCGCATGCATGCATTATTATTGTGATGTTTCCATGCTTGTGCATGCATGTGTGAGTTTTTTTGTTGGTGTCAACTACATGTGTGCGTTATGTATATATTCGTGTGTGTGTGTATTTATATGTGTCTGCATGCGTGTGTATTTGTATATTTATATATTTGTGTGTATTGATATGTGTGTGTGCGTGTGTGTATATACATTTCTGTGCGTGTGTATTGATATGCGTGTGTGTGTATTGATAATAATAATAATACATTTAATTTAGAGGCGCCTTTCAAGACTCCCAAGGTCACCTTACAGAGCATATAGTCATCATACATTTTTTAAAAAACAAGACATTGTGTAAAAATAAATAAACATAAGCAATAAGAAATAAATAAAACAAAAACAAGAAAAAACAAAACAAAAAAACAATCAAAACAGTGATCAGTTAGACGTTGATACCTGTGTGTGTGTGTGTGTGTAGTTGGGGGTCCGGTCTCCGTCTCCTACATGGTGTTCTTCATGAGGAAGCTGTGGTACAACGTGATCCCGGGTCGTGACCTTGAGGCCGACCTCATCTTCCACTACCCTCAGGTACGACCAAGCGCCACGCTACAAAGTGCTGACACCTGCTACAACAAGCTAAAGGGCTTAAGTATGCTAAAACATGCTATTGTATGCTAACGCATACTGCAGTGCACTCGAACATGCTAAATCAAGAAGAAACATGCCAAAACATGCTACGACAACAAGTTAAAACAAACTATAGGGAGCTTAAACACGCTTCAACAAACTAAAACATGTAACATCCTAGAACATGCTACAACATGCTACAACAAGCTAAACTATTAAAGAAGTGTCTCTTCAGACACGCATTAAGGCTCTCAGTCAGTACACGGTACAATTAGAATTAGGGCATTTAGCAGACGCTTTTATCCAAACAGCTTACATCGGTTGATACACACATTGACACACCGACGGCAGAGTCAACCATGCAAGGCGACAGCCGGCTCGTCAGGAGCAGTGAGGGTCTTGTAGCCTCTTGGGCTCAGGGGGAACAGGGTCTGAGAGTGGCAGCTCATGTGTGGGGGGTCTCCAGGAGCTGCCCAAGTACATGCGGGGGTACCACGTGGTCACCAAGGAGGAGATGGTCCACATCGGAGCGCTGCTCTTCAGGATCAAGACGGGAGGAGACTCCAAGCAGCTGGCCGTCCTGCCCAAGCTGCTGAAGGAGATCCTGCCCGCCGACCAGATCAAGGCCTTCTCGGAGAACGAGTGGAAGAAGGTACCGCCTCTGTCTGTCTGTCTGTCTGTCTGTCTGTCTGTCTGTCTGTCTGTCTGTCTGTCTGTCTGTCTGTCTGTCTGTCTGTCTGTCTGTCTGTCTGTCTGTCTGTCTGTTCCTCCTCCCCCATCTCTCTCTCTCTCTCTCTCTCTCTCTCTCTCTCTCTCTCTCTCTCTCTCTCTCTCTCTCTCTCTCTCTCTCTCTCTCTCTCTCTCTCTCTCTCTCTCTCTCTCTCGTGGTGTTCTCTCTCTCTCTCTCTCTCTCTCTCTCTCTCTCTCTCTCTCTCTCTCTCTCTCTCTCTCTCTCTCTCTCGTGGTGTTCTCTCTCTCTCTCTCTGTGGTGTTCTCTCTCTCTCTCAAGTGCTCTTTCTCAGTACTGACTGCACTTGTCACACGTGTGTGTTTGTGGGGGGGATGTCCAAATTGTCAGTATGTGTGTTCCCATTTCACTGGTTCGTCATGTCTAAACGACGGCTAATGTGTGCATCTGTGGTGACGTTTGTGAAACTTTCTCACCTGACCCACACTTCCTGTACGTCACCGGTTTGACATGCAGTGGATATCCATCATTTACATACGGTGTCTTCCTGTAGCTCAGGGAGCGAATCAAAGGGAGCGTTGTCTCCCAGGTTCCGGAGGGGGCGGGGCTAATGCATTTTTATCTTATTAATAGCATTTCAATCGCACCATGAAACCAGGGCATTGTGTCTCGGTCATGGAGGACAGTTGTTAAACGCATTATCTGTGGTTGTGTGTGTGTGTGTGTGTTTGTGTGTGCATGCGTTTCATTGTATGCATGTGTGTGTGTGCTTGTGGATGCGCGTGCACGTGTGTCTATGCGTGTGCGTGCTTGTGTGTCTGTGTGTGTGTGTGTGTGTGTGTGTATCCAGACTATCTCCGCTGCCTACAACAAGCAGGCGGAGATGACGTCTGAGGAGGCCATGCTGGAGTTCCTGAAGGCCGTCTACCGCTGGCAGACGTTCGGCGCCGCCTTCTTTGACGTCAAGGTAACCAGAATCACATCACTGGAGCTGGAAACAGCGACACCTCTGGTGGAGCAGGAGTACTGCAGCGTGCTCTCTGTGTGTGGGTGTCTCACACCTAAACCACCAGTACTACACCCACAGACAGACACGGACAAGTCTGCACACACACTTGAATACACGTGGACACACGCACACACATGCATTGACACGGACACGTGCGCACAAACATGGACACACGCACTCTGTCAAGCGCTTTAATTCCACATGGGAGCGAGCATCCAATCAGAGACCAGGGGGACGATCACGTGACCAATGCAGGGGCCTCCGGGGTCAGCACCCTGGGGTGGGGGGCACCCCTACTTTAGCGGTGATGGGCGCCGGGGGAGTGGGGATGAGAAGGCCATAGTGTTTGGTTAGCGCTCCGCTGTTGACATGAGTTAATGTGCTCCCAGTGTGGAGCCGCATGGGGCTGCTGTTATAGCTCCGCTGACCCCTCTCTCCCCGCGCCCTTCATCTCTCTGCTCACGCTGGGCACTGAGCACTGCGCCAAAATAAAAGCGCGCCGACCACGGAGACTCGGGTTACAGGAATGTGTTTTTGGTTTGTTTCCCAGCAAACGTCTGACAGGACCTTCCCCGACATCGTGAGGATCGCCATCAGCAAGACGGGCGTGGCCATCATCCACCCCAAGACCAAGGTGCGGACCGCCACAATAAGAGTACCCCAATACCACGGGTCCTCGTCCAATGAGAAGAGAGGATAGACTTTGTTCATCCCCCTGGGGAAATTAAAAAATAAAGTTATTAAATGAGGAGGAAAGCCTAAAATAACAAACTATTCTATACATTCAAGAGGGAGGACGGAGTTTGGTGTTAGACCCTTTATATATTGATTAAAGCAATACCTGGTTAAAACACTTGATAACAAGGTTAATAATAACAATAATATGAAAAAGCTTAACCCCAACCTGTCCTTCAGACCCTTTATACGTCTTAACTGTAAGTCCCCTCCTGACCTAATGAGGACGTGTCCCTGATTAGCATGGCGGGGAGGAGAGCATCACCCAGTAGCTGTGACCGTGTGGTAACCTGTGTGTGTGTGTGACCGTGTGTTAACGTGTGTGAACCTGTATGTGTGTATGTGTGTGTGTGTGCGTGTTAACCTGTGTGTGTGTTGTGGGTGCAGGAGGTCCTGGCCCGTGTGTTAAGGTGTGTGTGTATGTGTGTGTGTGTGCGTGTTAACCTGTGTGTGTGTTGTGGGTGCAGGAGGTCCTGGCCCGTGTGTTAAGGTGTGTGTGTGTGTGTGTGTGTGTGTGTGTTAACCTGTGTGTGTGTTGTGGGTGCAGGAGGTCCTGGCCCGTGTGTTAAGGTGTGTGTGTATGTGTGTGTGTGTGTGTGTTAACCTGTGTGTGTGTTGTGGGTGCAGGAGGTCCTGGCCACACACGCCTTCAACCGCATCGCCAGCTGGTGCAGCGGCAGCACCTACTTCCACATGACGCTGGGCAGCCTGGTGCAGGGCAGCAAGTTCCTGTGTGAGACCTCCCTGGTGAGCCCCCCCTCTGGTCCTCAGTGCGCCTCCCTGTCTCCCCTCTGGTCCTCGCACCGCCTCCCTGTCCCCCCTCTGGTCCTCATACCGGTCCCCAGCTCCAGATAGAGGGCCGGGGTTAAGGGTCGGGCCCCCAGCTCCTCCAGATAGAGGGACGGGGTTAAGGGTCGGGCCCCCAGCTCCTCCAGATAGAGGGGCGGGGTTAAGGGTCAGGCCCCCAGCTCCTCCAGATAGAGGGGCAGGGTTAAGGGTCGGGTCCCCAGCTCCAGATAGAGGGGCGGGGTTAAGGGTCGGGCCCCCAGCTCCTCCAGATAGAGGGGCCGGGGTTAAGGGTCGGGCCCCCAGCTCCTCCAGATAGAGGGGCCGGGGTCCAGGTAGAGAGGGTGAGACCTCGTTGTTCCCAGACTGGGTATGTGGGGGATTTAACCGTAGATGTGTTTAGAATCTGTTGAGGTGTCGAGGAAGTCAGTGTTCCTGTCCACCGTCCTCACACTGAGCCGAGGGTACTTTGTTGAGGTGTTGAGGAAGTCAGTGTTCCTGTCCACCGTCCTCACACTGAGCCGAGGGTACTTTGTTGAGGTGTGAGTCTGTTTAAGATTCTGTCAAAGTGTTCTGAGTGAGTGACTCTTCTGAAAGTAACTTGTGGGTACCGTGAGTCATTCCACTTGTCTGTCTAGGGGGAGGGGGGGGGGCGGGGGGTGTGAATTCCAGGTAAGTCTGCTGACGGGTTCAGGTTTCCACTGACATGCGGACAGACGTTTGCTTCGAGACCTCCGACCTGGACGCCCCGGTCACTGACCCACTCTCCGGTCCGTTGTGCTCTCATGACAGGGCTACAAGATGGACGACCTCATCGGCTCCTACGTCAACATGTATCTGAGGGAGCAGAAGGCCGGCCAGAGACAGCAGCGCTTCAACATGTGAACCCCGAGTTCACTTCCTGATTCCGTAGCCAATCAACGAGCCCGACCGCCACTCCACGTCGGAGCTCTGTGTTGACACTTTGAAATGAGACACAAACCGAGATTAGGATTCTTCTTCTTTAAGTTCAATTGTTTTACCTTTTAAATGAAAAAAAATTCAAAAAGAGATGAAAGATGTTCATGGTGATATTAATATAGTGATGCTTTTAATGGATGTTGTCTTTAAACAAGGGGCGCCTTTTACAAGGAATTAAATCTTTTAAGGCATTTTGACTCTTCATGTTAAACTTTATTTTTTTGTTTTTGTTCTTGCACGAGAAAACAGATCTATTGTCCGGGGAATCATCTCTGTGGCTGAAATTGACCAATAAAACCCGTCTTCCCAGAGAGAAGGCTGTCTGTGTCCGTGTGTCCTGTGTGACTGCAACTCTGTGTCTGTGTGTCCGTTGTTGGAAGTCCATCAAAGTGTCCGCTCGCGGGGGGCCACTCGTCTTTATGACAACCCCACGGCTTCTCCGGGCTGCAGCGTTCTGGCCCAAGGGCCCAAGCCAGCAACAGAGTTGTGACAGAAGAAAGAGAAAGAGAGAACGAGGGGGGGGGGGGGGGGAGAGAGAGGGGGGGGGGGGGGGAGAGAGAGAGGGGGGGGCCTCGGGGTAACACTGGTGGTGGTGGTGATGGTCTGAGCCTCTGCCCACATAGGCTCCCCATTCACTCGCCTCCTCAACAACACTCGGGCGCAGCGTCTTCGTGTTGTGGTGGGGGCCGGAGAAAGGCCCGGAGTGTCCCCCAGACACAGCTGTGGGCCCCCCGACTATGAAAGAAATATGATGGGCCCCCGGGGCCGGCGGGGGCTGCTCCCCACATCTGTCTCGGGGCTGTGAGGCTGATTATTCTGGGCATTCCGTTAGAGGATCGCCCCAGGAGGTGAGGGCCCCACAAGGGCCTCTGCCCCCCTCCTCCTCCTCCTCGCACCTCCTCGTCCTCCTCTCTCTCCTGTTCTCCTCGTGGGCCCAAGGAGGTGAGGGGCCCCACAAGGGCCTCTGCCCCCCTCCTCCTCCTCCTCGCACCTCCTCGTCCTCCTCTCTCTCCTGTTCTCCTCGTTGGCCCAAGGAGGTGAGGGCCCCACAAGGGCCTCTGCCCCCTCCTCCTCGTCCTCGTCCTCCTCCTCCTCCTCCTCCTCTCTCCTGTTCTCCTCGTGGTCCCAAGGAGGTGAGGGGCCCCACGAGGGCCTCTGCCCCCTCCTCCTCCTCCTCGTCCTCGTCCTCCTCTCTCTCCTGTTCTCCTCGTGGGCCCAAGGAGGTGAGGGCCTCTGCCCCCTCCTCCTCCCTACCCTGTCCTCCTCTGGGCTCCTGGTGGGGGGGCCATGGCGGGCCCCCTAACGGAGGCTCCGGTCTACAAAGGCTCATCGCTCGGAGCGGAGCCATAAACCGCTCTATTAATGACACTCCCTCGCCTATCTGACGATGGGGGGGTGGTTTGGGGGAGGCAGGGGGGGGGGGGGGTGTTTCATGCTAAAGGCATTCGCAGTGAACCCCCTCCTCCCCCTCGGTTGCCATGGAGACACACGCGGCGGCTGAATGCGACCCAGAATTGCCACTCTATCTTCCTGCCGCCGGGACGCGGAGCCTGTTCTGACTCGCTCTATTGTTGGGCGCTCAACAAGTGGTCCTGTGAGGAGGGGGGGGGGGGGGTCAGGGGTCAAGCGACGGGCTCTCATTGGGGCTCTCTTTCTGTTATCAAATTTGTCGGGGAACAAAAAGGGCTCCAGTTCTCCGAGGCAGAACATCTTGAGCGCTCAGAAGGAGCGCATTCCTGCCTGAGAGTCTGCAGCGGCCCGGCGCGGTTCCAGACGCCAGCTCTCCGTCCAGCCGCCGAGCGAGGGATTAATTCACCGCGCAGCGTCAACAACAACAGACGCCTCTCCCGCTGCCCTGCGTCGAGGGCGCCCACAGGCTGAAGAGCTCTCCTTAGGTGAGTTTTAACTGCTTTTAAAAAAGTTTGGGAGGAAAAAAAAAGTTGTTAAACTCGATTTTTTTACTCAAAATGTTTGTTTGTCATGGAAAGGTTTTTCCGGTGTATGGTTTTCTTTCTACCTCAAAGTGTGGTGTTATATTAGAATACGTTGATGCAAAGTAAGTATTTAAGGAAGAAAAATACTGGTCACATTTTACTTTTAGTTAGTATAACAAGAGGAGCAAGGAGTCATCAGTTGTTCAAACATTTGGCAACGGAGTTTGACAAGTAAGGAATCAACTGGTTACTGAGTATTATATAGAAAGTTAATCTGATCATGAGGATTTAATGTCTCACAGAACATGACCTTTGACTACATCTAATTAACCACCACTACCCACAATGCCGTTCCCGGGTAACCCCCCCACACCACAGCATCATATTGGCCCCTGCAGCTGCTTCTGACCGGACCACAATCGGCCGCTTTAGGTCCAGATCTGTGAACTGACTAATTTGGGCGGATTGCCTTTGGTCTTTGTCCCTGCGGAGAGCAGCCCTGTGAGCGCGGCTCCACTGGGCTGCTCATCAGAGGGGTGTGTGTGCTCTGAGCGGATACCGCTCGGGGATTAAGCCCCGGGGAACGCTGGCCCGGGCCGTTCCCATTGAAGAGGTCTGCACCCTGTCTGGGATCCCTAGAGGGGGAGGGGGAGGGGAGGGAGGGAGGAGGGAGGGGAGGAGAGAGAGAGAGCGGGAGGGAGGGAGGAAAGGAGAGGAGGAGGAGAGAGAGGGAGGAAAGGAGAGGAGGGGAGGAGAGAGAGATGGAGGGGAGGAGGGAGAGCGAAAGAGAGGGAGGGAGGAAGGAGAGGAGGAGAGGGAGGGGAAGAGAGAGAGAGAGAGAGAGGGAGGAGGAGGAGAGGATGAGAGAGGAGTCTGTTCTGGAGGGGAGGGAGCAGGGAGGAGAAGAGAGGGAGGGAGCAGGATGGAGGAGAGAGGAGTATTTTCTAGAGGGACAGGAGGAGGTGAGATGAGGAGAAACGGAAGCAGAGAGAGGAAACGGGGGGAGGAGAGAGGAGGAGAGAGGAGGAGAGAGGAGGAGAGAGATGGGAGCAAGGAGGAGAGAGGAGGAGAGAGGAGGAGAGAGGAGGAGAGAGATGGGAGCGAGGAGGAGGATTAGGAAAGAGGACGAGAGGAGAAAGGAGGAGAAAAGCCCTGGTAGCTGATGGGGAGAAGGACCGGAGGAGGGAGAGGGAGAGAGGGAGAGAGGGAGTGGGGGTCTGGTTGAGAAACGCCCTTGGATCACAATCCCACAGCTCTGTCTCCCCCCCCCCCCCCCCCCCCCCCCACACACACACACACACACCCCCCAGTGTGAGAAAGAGAGTCATGCATAAAATGGAGGGAAATCCTGACAATAGCACTCAGTGTTACAGCAGCAGCGTCGCTCTGGGGCGGGGCCGTCGGAGGGCAACAAACCGTTGGCCTGCTTCATATTTACACTAAAGAGGATCAGGGGGGTGGAGCCCTGCGGGTTTGAGTCCCTGCCAAACCCCTTGAGCAGTACACTCCCTAACCCCAACTACTCCATCCGATCTGATCCCCTGATCATCCCTACGGATCAGGCGGTCAATTACTGAATTGATATAGCTACTGTATTGTAACCAGTGGCCACTCGGAGCACTCCAACCGTCTTAGTGACGAACGATGACCGTTGCTACCGTACATACTGACGCGAATGTCGTTCTTTGATTACCCCAGGGGCGACCATGGACTCCACCACCACCACCCTGTCGGTCCCCTTCCTGCCCACCAACCAATCAGAGGTCTGCGCGGGGGCGGACGCCACGCTGGAGAACACGCTGTTCGGCGTCTTCTACGTCCTGGTGTTCTTCCTGGCGCTGAACGGCAACGCGCTGGCGCTCTGGATCTTCTCCCACCAGCGCGGCGCCGCCTCCCCGGCCAACGTGTTCATGCTGCACCTGGCGGTCGCCGACCTGTGCTACGTCTTCATCCTGCCACTGCGCGCCGCCTACCACCTGACGGGCGGCCACTGGCCCTTCGGCGAGGCGGCGTGCCGTGCGGCGGGCTTCCTGTTCTACGTCAACATGTACGCCAGCCTGTACTTCCTGGCGTGCGTGGCGGGCGACCGCTACCTGGCCGTGGTGCACGCCGTGCGCTCGCTGAAGGCGCGGCGCGCCCGCTCGGCCCACATCGCCAGCCTGCTGCTGTGGGCGATGGTCGCGGTCAGCATGGCGCCGCTGCTGCTGTCGCGGCAGACGGCCGAGGTGGACGGCGTCACCGTGTGCCGGCAGCTGTACCGGGAGAAGGCGTCGCGTCGGGCGCTGGTGTCGCTGGGCGTGGCCTTCACGCCGCCCTTCCTGTTCACGCTCGCCTGCTACCTGCTGATCGTGCGCTCGCTGCGGCGCGGCTCGCGGCTGGACCCCGCCCTGAAGACCAAGGCGCTGCGCACCATCGGCCTGGTGATGCTGATCTACGTGCTCTGCTTCCTGCCGTACCACGTCAGCCGCGCCACCTTCATCCTGGGCTACGCCCGCCCGGACGTGGGCTGCGAGGCGCGCCGCGCACTGAGCCTGGCCAACCGCCTCACGTCGGCGCTCACCTGCCTGAACGCCGCCCTGGACCCCCTGGTGTACCTGTTTGGCGCCGAGAAGTTCCGCGGGACGGTGCGCCGGATGTTCTGCCGGGAGGAGGCGGCGGGCATCTCCGCGGCGACCAGCGGCGAGTTGAAGGGGACGCACGAGAGCTCGCTCAGCGCCAAGTCTGAGTTCTGAACGGGTCTGCCGAACGCTTGACGACACTTCAGAGTTCGGTGTTCAAGGGTTTGAGTGGCGTCGAGAACTCGTTGTGTGCTTTACGAATTCTGAGTTCCGAAATAGAGTTTGTGAAACATGTTTCGAACTCTTTGTACACCTTTTTAATTTCTTTTTAAACGTTGGCGTTTTTTCTATCAAACCGTGGTACATAAACGGCCGATCTCTTGAGCGCGCTACGCTGCACTGTATCGTTACGTAGGCGTCTTGTGTACGTCGGAGACGACGGGCTAAATTGGTTACAAAGGCTAATTAAGAAACTATTGATTGGCTCATGATGATACTCGTGTATTTGTAGGTTTTTTTATACTGGAAATGTTTCAGCTCAGTGGTGACCACTAGCACTTATTGATTATATCGATGTTGATGATTATTAATTGTTGATTTATTATTAACAAACCAAAAGATAAATGACTGGAGATGTAATTAGAGTGTACATATAGGTCGACAGTTTATTTCTTATTTTTATTTTTTGTACTTATTTACTCCCAATATTCCTACATATTACTCTGTACAATTAAACACACACACACACACACACACACACACACACACACACACACACACACACACACACACACACACACACACTCTCTCTCTTGGTGAGATGAGTCATCTCAATCAGCGTTATGTCTTCGTCATTCTGAATAACTTCTTAGAAACTGACACCTTGCTTCAATAACTAATCTATCCAGGTTCAGCTTCTATGTAAATATAAGTCTATATAAGTCCACAAATGTCTCATCAAGTCATTCAAGTTTCATATCGCTGAGCTCGAATTACATCATTTCAATATCCTACCACCATAAAAGGATCCACCAAATTAAAATCAAGCCAAAGTTTTCTATATTACGACGCTTAAACTTTGCTAAATGGAAATATTAATCATCCATTTTACGGTTACTTGAAGTCGTACTTTTGAACTGTATTAATTATTGCTGAGTAACTGCCAGGAAAAACGCTGTATTTTGTGATACAAATTCTAACCAATATCTCTTGTGATACTTATTTCATAAATATGCCCCTCGTACCAATAAAAGAACTTTGGTCGCTAATTAAAATGTGTCCGTTATTGTTCGGGTCAACAATGCAAATGTTTCTCATTATTTCGGCCCGTTTCTGGAAACAGAAGAGCCTCCTCTTTCTGCTACTTCCTCTAAGCTGCAGAGAAAGGACCTCGGTGTGAAGGAATCGAGGGTGAGAATCACGACGACGTGAGCGCTCGCTTTCTGCTCTCAGCTCTCTGCTCTGGGGTCTCCGCTACTAGGAGTTGACTCGAGTCATTCTCCCCAGTCATCGTATATTTGCATCAAAGTTAGATCACCACTCTATATGTATTTAGTATTTATAAAACAGTGGTGTGTCCGGTACCATAGTGGACCTATCCACTATGTTGACTAATCCACTATGGTCTTTTCCAGGCGGGTCTCGGGGGTTATGGTCCACCCAAGACCCCCTGTAAACACACCCCTGATAGAAGGTTTTTAACTCTCGAAACTTTTTACCCTTAAAACTTTAAATTGTGTCCGTCAGTATTGTACTCTGAGTTTATTAAAGTATTTATACTTGTAAAACGTACGTAAACAAGCCTTTAACTTTGTACGAGTACCAGTGTCGGTAAAGTGAGTGACAGCGATCACAAGGACTCCTGCCGGCTCTCCCTCCGCGTCATGTGACCCAACTTGTGGTCTGGTGAGGTCGTGTTTTTGCTTCTTTCCTTATTTGAGCAAGACTTCCTGTCCGGGCCTCAGATCACAAACCACTCTGAAGCAGAACTTCCTGCCTCTAAGTATACCTCACCGTGTTCCCTCTGTAACTTATTACACCAGGTACTAATATTAACTACCGCTAACAACGATTACACACTGAAGCAGAGGCACGGTTTAGAACCAGTGGAAGGTTTCCCCCGTTTGGACACATCAAAGTTACTTTCAAAGTGTTTTAAAGTAATTTCAAGATCTTCCGAGTCCTTCCTCTTGCAGGGGTCTCCTGTCCATCTGGGGGGGGGGGTGAGGTGTGTGAACCCCAGGTGTGTCTGCTGATGAGTTCTGGGTTCAACAGAGATAAGCAGCAGCTGCCTCTGACCGCACATGGCCTTTAACTCACTTCCCCTTCTGTAAGTCAAGACCGAATTCCTCTTTTTTATCTGGCGGCCGTTGAGAATTAAAGAATTAAAAGTACATTATCTGTGTATTAGTTCTGTGCACAATACCACCTCTCTCTCTCTCTCTCTCTCTCTCTCTCTCTCTCTCTCTCTCTCTCTCTCTCTCTCTCTCTCTCTCTCTCTCATCTCTCTCTCTCTCTCTCCCTCCCTCCCTCTCTCTCTCCCTCCCCCCCTCTCTCCCTCTCCCTCCCCCCCTCTCTCCCCCTCTCTCTCTCTCTCTCTCTCTCTCTCTCTCTCTCTCCCCCTCCTCCCCCTCATCCTCCCTCCCCCCCCTCTCCCCTCTCCTCCCCCCCCCCTCTCTCCCCCCCTCTCTCTCTCTCTCTCTCTCTCTCTCTCTCTCTCTCTCTCTCTCTCACCCTCTCTCTCTCCCCCTCCCTCCCCCTCTCTCCCTCCCCCCCCTCTCCCTCTCCCTCCCCCCCCCTCTCCCCCCCCCTCTCTCTCTCTCCCCCCTCCCCCCTCTCCTCCCCCCCCCCCCCCTCTCCTCCCCCCCCCCCCCCCCTCTCTCTCTCTCTCTCGCCGCGGGCCCTGAATGAGGAAGTACCGTGCGGCGGCGGCGGCGGCTCCTTCCTCTGACAGCGCGGCAGCTCCCCAACAGGAAACCGGCGTCGCACCAGCAGCCCGACGCACAGCGGAGGAGGAGGAGGACAGCCCCGACACCAGAGAGCCCCGTGCACGGCCAGCCTGCATGTAAAACAACCTGGAGCGGGCGAGAGAGAGAGAGAGGGCGAGAGAGAGAGAGAGAGAGAGGGAGAGAGGGAGCGTGAGCTAGTGTGAGTGTGTGTTCGTGTGTGATTGTGCGTGTGTGTGTGTGTGTGTGTGTGGGGGAGGCAGGATGCCCCACTTCCAGCCCTGGTACCACGGTACCATCACCCGGTCGCGGGCGGAGGTCCTGCTCTCCAAGGCGGGTCGCGACGGCAGCTTCATCCTGAGGGGCAGCGAGTCCATCCAGGGGGCCTACGCCCTCTGTGTGCTGTGAGTACCACCACCGCTGTGTGGGGGGGCTGTGTGTGGGGGGGGGGGGCTGTGTGTGTGGGTGGGTGTCTGTTTGTGTGTGTGTGTGTGTGTGTGTGTGTTTGTGCTTTAGTGTGTGTGTGTGTATGTGCTTTTGTGTGTGTGTGTATGTGCTTTAGTGTGTGTGTGTGTGTGTGTATGTCCTTTAGTGTGTGTGTGTGTGTGTGTGTGTGTGTATGTGCTTTAGTGTGTGGGTGTGTGTGTATGTGCTTTAGTATGTGTGTGTGTGTGTATCCGTGTTTTTGCTTTCATCTGTGTGTGTGTCTGTTTGTGTGCGTGTGTGTGTGTGTTTGCTTTCATCTGTGTGTGTCTGTGTGTGTGTGTGTGTGTGTGTGTGTGCTTTAGAGTGTGTGTGAGCCTGCATGCATGGGTGTGCTTGAAAGACCATCATGTGTGTGTGTGTGTGTGTGTGTGTGTGTGTGTGCTTCAGTTTGTGTGCATGTGTGTGTGTGTGCGCTTTGGGGGGGTCTCTCACTGAAATGTTACTTCGACCTCGAACTGTGGTTTGTTGGATAGATTTACATCATTCCAGTTGTCGACGTGTATGTACTGGTGATGTATATGTGTGTATATCTGTGATGTATGCATGCATATGTGATCTATATGTGTGTATATGTGATCTATATGCGTGTATATGTGGTGTATATGTGTGTATACGTGTGTGTATGTGATGTGTATACGTGTGTATGCGTGTGATCAGCTGTATTTGCAGTATTTGCATGGCAGGTCGTGGTCAGAGCGCTGCATGCTAGTTCCTCCTGGGTTTGCATAAGGCTGCATGATAACAGTCAAAGTGTCAGAGCTGGGCTCTATCTGCCGGCCTCCTCATTGAGCCTGTCACACATGATGAACCAACAGGGTTAGGAAACAAGAATATGATGTCACATTTTACTATTCAGTACAACTATGAGGGATCTCCACTAGAGTGTGTGTTAACAATACTTATACCACGGTCTGGGAGAATGCTCAATTCTGATTGGCTGCAGGGTGAGCATTAACTCCTGATATACGGACACCTGCTTAGTAGTTCCAGTCAAATTGTCTGTTCAGCCTTCAAAACGAGAGCTGGTCAATTGTGAAAAATGCATTAAACTGTAATCAGAAAACGCGGTTATATGCTATAGACCCTATAGTATCTGTCAATATGATATATAATAATGTCATTATCTGACAATACATGTCAGATAATGTCATGTTCTTTGGTGAGTTCATCTTATGTGGACACACACAATTTCCTTATGTGTTCCAATGTGTTCTAAATGCGTGTGTGTGTGTGTGTGTGTGTGTGTGTGTGTGTGTGTGTGTGTGTGTGTGTGTGTGTGTGTGTGTGTGTGTGTGTGTGTGTGTGTGTGTGTGTGTGTGTGTGTGTGTGTGTGTGTGTGTGTGAACAGGTACCAGAACTGTGTGTACACATACAGAATCCTACCCA
>NC_079423.1:17217013-17252013 GCF_026213295.1 Gadus chalcogrammus | reverse complement strand
ATTTGCATTGCCAAAGCAGGAGAACAATAAAATAAACAGCGTAATAAAATTAATAGTAAAAAGGTAAGGTTTATAAAATATAATAAGTATAATAATATAATAAGCATAAACCGTTAAATACAAAATATGTATTCATATCAAATCTCTCTCTCTCTCTCTCTCTCTCTCTCTCTCTCTCTCTCTCTCTCTCTCTCTCTCTCTCTCTCTCTCTCTCTCTCTCTATCTGTTCTGGAGGGGTGAGGTTAACAGAAGGTGCTCTGTCTTGTAGTTCTCCAGCTGATCAAGTCCCAGAAGATGCCCGCTAAACTCGCCATCGTTCTGGAGACGGACAAAGAGAAGATTTTAAAGAAAGACATTATTTTTTACGACACAAAGGTATGATTCTAACTGACATGTCTCTGGAACCATTACCCTGACTTTTGATCAACAGTATCAACCTTTTTTTCCTCTGTGTATATTGAATAGAAAAGGGAAGGATTTTGCCAGCTTCTCCAACAGCTGAAGAACAAACACTCCGCTAAACCAGACCCGGACATGATCACGGTGTTCGTGGGCACCTGGAATATGGGTAAGAGCAGCTTAGCCTAGCTACGTAGCATAGCTCAACAGGTTGTCTATCGATAGTATTCACGGTGGTTTGTTCCATTGTGTAGGCCTACTGCGTTATCGTTACGGACAGTCTAGTGGCAGGCTGCCACACTCCCAGGGGTCGGACTGGTAATCAGTGTCATCAGTGGGTCTAGAACCGCTGGGTTCTAGACCCACTGATGAGGACATCGTCTCTAGAACCGCAGGGTTCTAGACCCACTGATGAGGAGATCGTCTCTAGAACCGCTGGGTTAGAACCGCTGGGTTCTAGACCCACTGATGAGGACATCGTCTCTAGAACCGCAGGGTTCTAGACCCACTGATGAGGAGATTGTCTCTAGAACAGCTGGCTTAGAACAGCTGGGTTCTCCGGTCCCCCCCTGCCAGGTAACGCGGGCCCCCCCCAGAGCCTCCGGTCCTGGTTCCAGAGTAAGGGTCAGGGCAAGACCCGGGACGACACAGCTGACCACATCCCCCACGACATGTACGTGATCGGCACCCAGGAGGACCCCCTGGGGGAGAAGGAGTGGACGGACACGGTGAAGAACGCCCTGAGGGTCATCACCGACATCTCCTTCAAACTGGTACGGGGGGGGGGGCTCTCTCTCTCTCAGCTACGCTCCCTCTCTCTCTCCCGCCTCTAATGTCTCCCTCTCAGGTGTCTCTAAACTCTCTCTCTCTCTTGCTCTCTCTGCTGTCTCTAGTCTCAATCTTTACGCTCTCTCTCTATCTCTACTCTCTCTCTCTCTCTCTCTCAATCTTTACTCTCTCTCTCGCTCTGCTGTCTCTACTCTCAATCTCTACTCTCTCTCTCTCTCTCTCTCTCTCTCTCTCTCTCTCTCTCTCTCTCTCTCTCTCTATCTCTACTCTCTCTCTCGCTCTGCTGTCTCTACTCTCAATCTCTACTCTCTCTCTCTCTCTCTCTCTCTCTCTCTCTCTCTCTCTCTCTCTCTCTCTCTCTCTACTCTCAATCTTTACTCTCTCTCTCTATCTCTACTCTCTCTCTCTCTCTCTCTCTCTCTCTCTCTACTCTCTCTCTCTCTCTCTCTCTCTCTCTCTCTCTCTCTCTCTCTCTCTACTCTCTCTCTCTCTCTCTCTCTCTCTCTCTCTCTACTCTCAATCTTTACTCTCTCTCTCTATCTCTACTCTCTCTCTCTCTCTCTCTCTCTCTCTCTCTCTCTCTCTCTCTCTCTCTCTCTACCCTCTCTCTCTCTCTCTCTCTCTCTCTCTCTCTCTCTCTCTCTCTCTCTCTCTATCTCCCCCTGCTGTGTCTACTCTCTCTCTCAGATATTCAGATATTAAAGCGTGAGTATACCGGTTTTTATCAGGAGAACTTCTGCCTACCCGGTGTGAGGGGCCTTGTCAAATGTTATTCTCAGGGTTAGGGTCAGGGTTATGACCATCATAGTATCTCGAGCCAGGGTGTGCAGCCGATGGAAATCACCACTCTGGAATAGTAACAGACTTCATGTATTTTACAGAGAATTTTCCCTGTTTTATAACTTCATTAAATTTAGTCAAAAAAGAACACTGAAATATTCACAGACACTTTTTTCAACCATTTTCAACTGAAACCAGTTTTTCTTACCCTTTAAGGAGCAGGTAGGGGTAAGGGCCTCTTACTCTGGGTTGTACACAGGCTAGGCTGTGGGTGGATCTGAGATCTATCTCTGTGATCCCCTCCAGATCTCCATCCAGACGCTGTGGAACATCCGGATCCTGGTGCTCGCGAAGCCGGAGCACGAAAACAGAATCTCCCACGTCTTCTCGGACAGCGTGAAGACAGGGATCGCCAACACGTTAGGTACGTCGGCCTTCCGGTTCCTACGCGTCTGTTAGCACTTAGCACTGAGTAGCTAGAAGATAGCATCTGGTGGCGGTTAGTTCTAACAGTTAGCGACTAGCGGTTGCCAGTTTGCAGCAAGCTGCTACCAGTTAGCATCTAGCAGTGAACAGCCAGCTGTTGGAAGCTACCAGTTAGCATCTAGCAGTTAGCAGTTAGCTCACGGGTGAATGCTAACCTGCGTGTTGCTAAACAGGGAACAAGGGGGCCGTGGGCGTGTCCTTCATGTTCAACGGCACCTCCTTCGGATTCATCAACAGCCACCTGACCTCCGGCAGCGAGAAGAAACTCAGGTCAGAAGCCGGGCGCAGTACTGGACAATTATGACATGACTAGCCCCCGAGACCGAAGGTCAATGCTATCTATGCTAGATGATATTCCCCACCTTTCACGGAGCCTGAGGTGAATAATTGTTTTAGTATGTATCACACGTGAACACTCCAAAAATAACCAAGCTAACACTTTTTGTGAGTATGTATTTGTTCTTATTCGCGGTTTATTTGTTTTTATTAGTGTGACAATACGACCGTCACGCAATATCCCGAGTTGGAGATCTCAATCATGGGATATTGCCCAATATCCCGAGACAGCGAACCGATCAAATTGCACTATCTTAGGAGATTCACGTGTAGCATATACAAATGTAGTGTAGCAATACACTCATAATATGTATGAGTGCATCAACATAATAATCGAATGTATGAATGAATCAATGTATTAATTTATATTTATAATGTATATCTATATATGTATATATGTATATAATAAATATAAATATAGTATGTAATCCAATATAAAGTAATGTAATGTAATGTTTATAATAAAATATAAAATAATAAACTTCTGAAATCACTAAATGTATTTCCAGTGAACATTTTCTCACACTCTTCTCTGCACTCTTTGCAGACGAAATCAGAACTACATCAATATTCTGAACATCCTGAATTCGGGGGATAAGAAACTGAACCCTTTTGATATCACTCACCGGTTCACCCACCTCTTCTGGCTGGGCGATCTCAACTACCGCATAGACCTCCCCTCCACGGTGAGTCTATCCCTGCAGCTGGGAAAGCGAAACACAGAGCTGGAAGTGCTCTGACCAAAGTGCCATACCACATCCTCATTATGTGCTATTATGGGAGAGCGTTAAAGATCAGGTTGACTCTGTTGTACGTCGGTTGTACGACATTGGCTCACTGTGTATGACTGCAAAACCCAGCCTTAGACCTTGGACCTCCTCCTAGACTAGACTGGAGACCCATTCTGACTCAGGACACCAAAGAAGAAAATAACCGATCACGACCTATGAAACTAACCTGTACCCTCTTTGGATTCAATTATCATTAAGTAAATAATATACATTTCATAAAGGATGGACTGTATAAAAAGGCATTAGATACACATATTTTCTACAGGTTACAGGTAGATACAGGTAACAGGTGTATGTAGGTAACAGATAGATTCAGGTACAGGTACAGGTAACAAGTGTCTACAGGTAACAGGTGTATGTAGGTAACAGATAGATTCAGGTACAGGTACAGGTAACAAGTGTCTACAGGTAACATCTGTGTGTAGGTAACAGATAGATTCAGGTACAGGTACAGGTAACAATTGTCTACAGGTAACAAGTGTCTACAGGTAACATCTGTGTGTAGGTAAATTGTGCATCTAGGTAAAAGCAGGTACCGGTAACAGATGTCCACAGGTAACAGGTGTATCTATGGTAACAGGTGGCCACAGGTAACAGGTGGCCACAGGTAACAGGTGGCCACAGGTAACAGGTGGCCACAGGTAACAGGTGGCCACAGGTAACAGGTGTGAACAGGTAACAGGTGTACCTAAGGTATCAGGTGTATCTAAGGCAGGGGTCACCAACCTTTTTGAGCCTGAGAGCTACTTCATGGGTACTGAGTCATACGAAGGGCACCCAGTTTGATATTCTTCTGCAATAACAAATTTGCTCAGTTTGCCTTTAGTTATATATTGTTAATATTGATTAATGATACTCATCTATGTGAAGACACTGATCGTGTTAATGATTTCTCACAATAATTATCAACAATGACTTAAAAAAGGTGGGAAAGAGTTGTTCAAGAACGAGCTGTGCTATTTCAGAACAGGTCTGCGGGCGCCTCATGTGGTCCTTGGGGGCGCCCTGGTGCCCGCGGGCACTGCGTTGGTGACCCCTGATCTAAGGTAACAGCCCTCTTGACTGTGTTCCCCCCCCCCAGGAAGCGGAGAACATCGTGTCTAAGATCAAGCAGCAGCAGTACCAGGAGCTGCTGGGCAAAGACCAGCTCAACATGGAGCGGGATGAGGGCAAGGTCTTCCTGCACTTCCGTGAGTCCGGACCGACCCGCTCATGCATCCATACGTCGGTCGGTCACCGTGACAACCGTACTAATCCCTCGGTGAAAATGTTTTACTCCGGCTAACGCCTGCAGAGGAGGAGGAGGTCACGTTCCCCCCGACGTACCGCTTCGAGAGGGACACGCGGGAGAAGTACGCGTACACCAAGGCCAAAGCCACCGGGGTGAGCTCTCTGAAGCACGTCACTGGCAAACACATTGGGCAATATCATATTATACAGTCTATGATGCGTTATCATATTAGGTTATACAGTATATGATGCGTTATTATATTAGGTTATACAGTATATGATGTTTACTATTATATTAAGTTATAAAGTACATGATGTATTGTTATATTAGGTTATACAATATATGATGTGTTATTATATTAGGTTCTACAGTGTTTTATTTGGTTTTATTTGACATGTATTGGACCATGAGAATTTCATTGGACGAACCAAATGTATTGTATTAAGTCCATTAGCACACATGGTAGTTTTCACTACATGTCCACGGGAGTTTTTTTTTTTAATATAGAAATAATCAAAGACAAAAACAAAATAAAATATTAAAGAGGGAAAAACTGATGACAAAAAAATAATGTGCAATATAGGCCTACAGTGGTTAAAGAGCAGCAGTATAGTGATAGTCAGATCATGGAGTAAAGCGATGATGTATTATCTCCCGGCAGACCAAGTACAACCTCCCGTCGTGGTGTGACCGGGTCCTGAGGAAGTCCTACCCGCTGGTCCACGTGGTCTCGCAGTCCTACGGTGAGGACAGAGGCACTCTGGGTAATCTCAGGTGTCTGAGTTGATTTGTTGGTAAGAGTGGTTAAGTTTATTAATTTGTGTGTGTGTGTGTTTGTGTGTTTGTGTGTGTGTGTGTGTTTTCCACATTGCAGGGTGCACAACTGACATCATGACCAGCGACCATTCTCCGGTGTTCGCCACGTTTGAAGTGGGCGTGACTTCTCAGTTTGTCTCTAAACACGGTACGCATTCAGACAGTACTTCTGCTCAGTAAGTGCTGGGTTCATAATCAAACACAGAGCTATAAACGTGCCACCAGCACGTTTTTATTCCAATGCTTCCGTCCGCCTTATAAAAATAAACGTATCAAAAATTATCCAAGAAACGTTAAGAATATTAAAGCTGGAGTGTGTAGGATTTAGCGCTATGATGAATGACATATGGTGTTGTCTTTACATTTCACTGCATACTTGTAGGCATGTGACAAAAAAAACTCTTGATTCTTGAAATCCTCTCTGTTCTTCAGAT
This sequence comes from Gadus chalcogrammus, assembly GCF_026213295.1. Lineage (NCBI taxonomy): Eukaryota > Metazoa > Chordata > Actinopteri > Gadiformes > Gadidae > Gadus > Gadus chalcogrammus. Next base: position 17,245,951 of record NC_079423.1, on the reverse strand, counting down.
CCCAGAAATGCATCTGAAGGAGGGATTAAGTTCATGAACTGCACGGCCACGCTCTTCACTAAATCCAAGACAAAGTTCTTTATCGAGTTCCATTCCAGCTGCCTGGAGAGTAAGATCCATGGATATATACATGGGACCCTTTCTCTAAAGTATACCATAAGAGCATATATTACTTTAGTTATCCAGAGGGAAACTTTATTGCAGCGGTTGCAACACCATCAGAAACTTTGATAAAGAATGGAAATAGGAAGTTCATATTTTTATTGTGCACTTTAATAATAATAATAATAATAATAATCATGGTTGTATAATTTATTAAACGTGAGCTAGCCTATTTATGTTCTAAATACTTTTTAGATGATGCTCCTGTATTTCAATTTTTCATTTTAATTTTTACTTCCTTTTTTTGACATGTGTACGGTATAAATGCACATTAATGTGATGGGGAATCCTCCTTTGAACAGAGATAGTGAAGACTTCAGAAGGAGAGAACACCGACGTAGATAACGGATCCATCAATGTCTGCTTTGCGGAATTGCAGGTGACCAGGAAACTAAATAAATGATCCACATCATAGTCTGTAAACATTGCAATGTATGTCAAATATTTATACTTTTATTTATTCCCGTTCTTCCTGTCGTAGCTCACGCCTATCATCTCCGACCCGGAGTACCTGTTGGACCAGCACATCCTCATCTGTGTGAAGTCCACCGATTGTGACGAGTCGTACGGTAAACGCACACAGCGTTCACAAACAGACAGAGCCTAACTTCACCCAAACAGCCTATCATACAATCAAAGAGCATGGCGCTATAGACACACATGCTATGACTTACTATTTAACTAAATAGCCGAGCTAATATAACTTAGTAAGATATATATATATTTTGAACAGTGCCAGTTATAATAATATTAACGCAATTAATGAGCTAACTAGTTGGCTAGTTGGTTTATTCAGTCATTTTTTATTTTTTTGTTTGTTTCTATTAAGCTAGTCTAATTCCCTGGCGCTAGCTCCCTAACTTGCTGCTCTTGGCGTTGCTAGGCGAGAGCTGCGTCGCGCTGCGCGCGGCGGAGGCCTGTAACGCGGATTTCAAAGTGTCGCTGACGCACCGCGGGGAGAGCACCGGCACGCTGACCGGTGTCATCCAGCTGCACCTCACTGAGTCCAAGCAGACCGAGAAGCTCTATGGTCAGTCCGCCACGGCATTGGTCGCTTGGTCCTGTTCTGCTCTTTGATTGGCCGATTAGTCCTGTACTGCTGTATTATTGGGCGATTAGTTGTGTACTGCTGTGTGATTGGTCGACGAGGCGTGAACTGAAGTGTGTTCGGACGATCACCCTTGTAGTCCTGTATCAACGGTTGATTATTCCTGTACTGCTGTGCGATTGGTCGATTACTCCTGTGCTGTTGCGTTATTGGTCGATTACTCCTCTACTGCTGTTTGATTGGTTGGCTACTGTGATGTTCCTCCTTCAACAGATTTATAACTAAGTAAATTGTATTTTTTTTAACATTTATTCAGACTTCATCAAAGTGGAAAAGGACGACCACGGCAGTGCAAAGTGTAAGTCCGGCGAAAACAGGTGAGGAACTCCTTCTTCTTAGGCGGTTTTTAGCGCCAACAGCTGGTCAATATGGAGGCAATTCACCAGCACCGGCCAGGCCGTCACTCTAACCGGACGGTGTTTCCATGGTGACCAGGTCTGCCGTCCCCCATACTCTGGAGATAAACAACCCGAGCTACATGGGCGTGGGCGTCCGGGGCGGCTACGCCACGGACATGGGGTGGAGCTACACGCCCAAGGCCGGGAACATCTCTCCAAAACGTCACGGTCACAGCCGAGTGCCAAACACCCCGTGAGTTCATCCCTCTTGGTAGTTTCAGAGGGCCCCTAGTTCAAGATGGACCCCTGGTTTCAAAGGGCCCCTTTTTAACCACCGGCAGTGATGCTGATTGGCCGTTACAAGCCATCTCACAACCTGCCCATAAGTGACATCACAAACGGTGGGAGTGTCCACCACGATGTATGACAGGCAGACCTACCAGACTGTGGGCTGTACCAACTGGTGGGGGGATCTATCCGTCACACATCTGGGTGGACACGCCCACGTACGATGTCACGTGTTGATGACCATCACACCTGGCGGTAATACCGGGCCCCTTTAATTGGACATATATCCAGCAACTTTGTGTTTTTATGCTAAAGTATGATAAACGTGTAAATTATGTTGTTGTTTTTTCCCGTGTCCATCCTTGATGACCTCACCACGCGTCCCTCTCGTGTCCCTCTCTGATGACATCATCAGCGACGAGGCAGAGACCGGAACGGAGATGTTCGACAACCCCCTCTACGCCGCCATGGCAATGCAGTCCCGCAGGGAGCAGGAGCTCCCCCGGTGGGACCCCCCCACCCCGCCCCCGGACGCCCCCAGGTTCCCGCCACCCCCGGACGCCGAGCCCGAACGGGCCCCCAAGCCCACGCCCCGGAACCGCTCCTTCACCTGCTCCGAGGGCAAGCCCCCCCCGCTGCCGGCCTCCCTGGCCCCCGGGCCCAAGAGGCCCGTGGTGCCGCAGCGGTCCGAAGGGGGCGTGGTGCTGGCCGCGCCCCGCCCCCCGCTGCCCATCAAGAGGGCCGCCCTCCTGGAGCCCCAGCCCCTCCACAAGCCCCGGGAGCCCCGCGACCAGCACACCAGGGCCCCCGCCAGACCCAGCCAGTCCCTGCCTGCCAACAAGCAGTAGGTAAGGCTAGTGCTACCGCTAGTGCTACTGCTAAAGCTACTGCTAATCCTAATGTTACTGCTACTGCTAGTTCTACTGCTAATGCTAATGCTACTGCTAGTTCTACTGCTAATGCTACTGCTAATGCTACTGCTAGTTCTACTGCAAATGCTACTGCTAATGCTACTGCTAGTACTACTGCTAACGCTACTGCTAATGCTACCGCTAGTTCTACTGCTAATGCTACTGCTAATCCTAATGCTACTGCTACTGCTAGTTCTACTGCTATTGCTACTGCTAATGCTACTGCTAGTTCTACTGATAATGCTACTGCTAATGCTACTGCTAAAGATACTGCTAATGCTACTGCTAGTACTACTGCTAACGCAACTGCTACTGCTAATCCTAATGCTACTGCTACTGCTAGTTCTACTGCTAATGCTACTGCTAATACTACTGCTAGTTCTACTGCTAATGCTACTGCTAATGGTACTGCTAACGCTACTACTAACGCTACTGCTAATGCTATTGCTAGTACTACTGCCAATGCTACTGCTAGTGCTTCTGCTACTGCTAATGCTAGTACTACTGCTAATGCTACTGCTAGTAACATTGCTAATGCTACTGCTAGTAACATTGTTAATGCTACTGCTAGCAGTACCGCACTATGCTGTATTATAGACCCACCTAGCCCCGCTGGGACAAACAGTGGGCACTGCTAGTGCTACTGCTAATAATACTGCTAATGGTACTGCTAGTACACAGCTAATGCTACTGCTAGTATTGTATTATAGACCTATCCCTGCTAGGACAGTGCTAGGCACTGCTAGTACACTGCTAATGCTACAGCTAGTTTGTATGATGATGATGATGATAACGATAATAACGATAATAACTGTAATATCCTTTTCTCCCTTTAGTGCACGTGAGTGAGGCTCGTGTGCATCAGGGCAGTCTCCCTGACGTGGACCTGTGACAACATAGGCCTCCATCTTGAAAGGACTTCTTTGTACAGTGTATTCATGTGAAAATGTTTTATTTGCTTTAATTCGAAGAAATATTTCATTGATGATTGTTCACAGTTTGTTACTGTTGGGACAGGTTCTGGGCTGGAATGTTTAATTGTTTAATAATAGATCTTTCTGAAAACACAGCACAATACGAATGTTGTTTTTTTCCCTTTGATAATACGTATTTGTTTGATGAAATTTCGACAAATGTTTAGAGAAAATAATTAACTTTCCTCCCAAAAAAGAAGCAAAATATATTGTACATAGTGATTCTACCTCTTAATAAAAATGTGTAAACTTCAATAAACTTTTTTTGAATCGATTTTTCTAAACTTTTAAAGATGATTTATTGAAGATTTAAAACATATTATCTAAGTGTAATTATATTTTTATTATCTATTATTTTCGGTGAAACTGCTCATTTCAGTTGACCCAACACCGCTCCAGTCTAGCTGCTGACCAATCAGGGCATGTGATTGGTTCCGGGAATCCATCTTGCTTGTCAATCACAGGTGCATGAAATGTAACGCTTCTTAATGGTGGAGAAATAGAACAAGGAAGGGAGCAGAGAGGGAGGAGTCTTGTTTTGTTCTCTAGTTGGAAAATCTCTTACTTGATTTAGTTATTTTCTGCTCATTCTATCTGTCAAATGTATAAATCATGCCTAGATCCTCTAAGACATTTACCTCTTTCTCCATAAAAAGTGGTTAAAATACTTTGGTTACTAAATAGTAATGCTGTGTTAGGGTGCTTTAGGTAAAGTCCTCGTCTCCTAACTTCTAGCTTCATAAAATCTTTAAATATATATCCAGAAGTTCTGAGATATCAGAACTTCTGAGATATCAGTTCTGAGATATCAGAACTTCTGGAAGTTACATGGAAACATTAGAACGTACCCCAAGCGGTTGTGTGGCGCCATCTGGTGGAGTTCTTTTTCCAACGCACCTTATGTTCCGCCGCTGAAATATGACGTCTTATTAAACGTCATCAGGCCGAGACATCAGTCAACCAAACGATTGAAAAGGCGCCGGGACAATGGTAAGCATGTTTGAACTTTTATCTAATTCATTCATTGTTTCGGACCCAGGCTATTGTTGCACCGAAGCCCTCATGTGTTTCATGGTGGAGAGGGTCCACCTGCGACGTGGTTTCGCTGCTCATGTGGGCTGGTGGGCTCCCACGGGTTGTTGCTCTCCCGGTCCATCATATTGAAGCCTAACGTTGAGTCATAAACGATGATTTTCTAAATAAAGAAACTCTTATTTGTTTCCCCAGCTTTTCTACTCGTTCTTCAAGTCGTTGGTGGGGAAGGATGTGGTGGTGGAGCTGAAGAATGACCTCAGGTCGGTGACGCTGCCGCCGGCCTGTCTAAAGTGTCTTAATCATGTGTCCCATCTAATGATGTCTTAATCGTGTATCCTCCTGTGGGTCTATTTAAGACGGTCGTGAAACTATTGTTCCATATGTTTTCCAAAATACTAATTTTTCCAACTAAAGAGTAACTTTGTGCTATCTGGACAAAATAAGTTTGCTCCTAAAACAACGACGCTCCACGTGAAGCCTCGTTAACAACCATCACACAATCCGCCATTACCGTCATTACCGTCATTAAAATCAGATCTAAACATCAGCAGCGAACAAAATGTGCACGCTTGCGTTTGACCCCCCTAACCTCGCGGGCTGTTTAGGCGTTGGGGATGCAGCTCTAGTTCTGTTTCTCAAACTTTCTCTCTACAACTTGTGTTCTCAGCATCTGTGGGACCCTCCACTCCGTCGACCAGGTGGGTTTGGAGATTAGTGAACATTGTTTTTTTTTTCATTGATTACCGCTTCGTTAATATGATCCTTGACTAATGTTGTCGTCCTGTTTGCTTTCCCTTTGTGCAGTACCTGAACATCAAGCTGACAGATATCAGTGTCACGGACCCAGAGAAGTACCCCCACATGGTGAGACCATCTCCTCTGCTCCACGCTCGCCCTAACGCCCCCAAGAGTAGAAGAATGACTACAGAATGCGTGCATCAACGAAACCTAACATATGCTTCAACTTGAACGTACGCATTAAGCAAATCGTACGCATCAAATAAAACGTAAACATCGTACACTTTATGTAAAAAGTAATTGTACACTTTATGTAACGGGTAATCGTACACCGTATGTAAAAAGTAATTGTACACCTTATGTAAAAAGTAAATGTACTTTATGCAAAAAGTAAGCATACTTCAGTAATCGTACACCTTATGTAAAAGGTAAACGTGCGCATAACGAAAAACGTAAACGACGTACACATTCGATAAAACGAAAAACCACGTGCACAAGCTAAAAAGAACAACAAAATGCATGACGTATTATCCTCGCTGTTGTAAACTGTGTAAAGTCAACGTTGGTACGTAGTTGACCCCGTGACCTTGCGTGACGCGTTCCTTGTGGCTCCGCCCCCCCCCCCCCCCCCCCCCCCCCCCCCCAGCTGTCGGTGAAGAACTGCTTCATCCGCGGCTCGGTGGTGCGCTACGTCCAGCTGCCCGCCGACGAGGTGGACACGCAGCTGCTGCAGGACGCGGCCCGCAAGGAGGCCATGCAGCAGAAACAGTGATGGCTCCTGGCCGTCGCCACGGCGACGGGGAGGAGGAGGAGGAGGAGGAGGAGGAGGAGGAGGAGGAGGAGCGTTGGGTTGTCGTGGTCGCAGGCGGCGGTCGGACCGCTCCACTCTGGAGGGGGAGAGGGGTCGGACCGCTCCACTCTGGAGGGGGAGAGGGGTCGGACCGCTCCACTCTGGAGGGGGAGAGGGGTCGGACCGCTCCACTCTGGAGGGGGAGAGGGGTCGGACCGCTCCACTCTGGAGGGGGAGAGGGGTCGGACCGCTCCACTCTGGAGGGGGAGAGGGGTCGGACCGCTCCACTCTGGAGGGGGAGAGGGGTCGGACCGCTCCACTCTGGAGGGGGAGAGGGGTCGGACCGCTCCACTCTGGAGGGGGAGAGGGGTCGGACCGCTCCACTCTGGAAGGGGAGAGGGGTCGGACCGCTCCACTCTGGAGGGGGAGAGGGGTCGGACCGCTCCACTCTGGAGGGGGAGAGGGGTCGGACCGCTCCACTCTGGAGGGGGAGAGGGGTGTCTACCGGTATGGGGAGGGTGTTCTCGGACCAGCGCTTGTGTTTCATTTCCTTTTTTTATTCGTACAGAGCTTGGCTAGGGTGAGGAGGACGTGTTGGGTTTAAGATGGTTGATTCCACGTTATCTTGTCCCTTTTCAGGAACGACAACTTTTAGTTTGTGCAGCCAATGACTGGCCAGTTGTTACTTTTGAAAGATTTGGTTTACATTTGCCATTTAGAAAGAAAATACAGATTTGGTTTAAACGCTGACCGGTGGTTCTATTTGTCCATAGTAATAGAATTTGTCTCTGAGGGAAATGGTCTGAGAGCATCCTGACTCAACAAGGTCGTAGATAAGATGCATCAAGAATTATTTCTTTTTTTACCATAGAAGACTCTTTGTAAGTATTTCTGTTTGACGTTTGATGGCTGTTTTTCTATGTAACCGTCGAGGACTTGATTAAAATGTTTTGCCATGAATGCAATCTGTCTACATTCTTATTTAGTGACTGTTGCCATGGCAATGTGTCACGAGAGGTGACCCTGACGCAGCCGATGAGATGTTTTTAACAGCTCTCGGTTAATGGTTGTTTCACCATGTGTGACAACACTAATGGGAGCGGACACAACGTCAAACAACTCTGTGCGTAGAAATCCTCTACAGTAAAACGTAATTGCGTCAAACCTGAAAACATTGTACATTTTAGACTAGAAAGAAACTTGAACCAGAACAAAGATTAACCCCTTCGACACCTGCCGAAATCAAACATTTTTAGCCTCCTTTGACTTGTATTTGACGTATATTTCACAGGGATTACATGCATTCCTACCACTTCATGTATTCCTAGCAACCATCTTTCAGGCCCCCTTGTGGCGACTCTGAGGAACTGTAGGCGGCTGATCGGCTCGTCCACAGTTCTCTGAAAGCGCAACGACTGTGATTCGCTCGGCTTTGTTCTCTTCACGGTAGTAAAAGCGCTGGGTCCCTGAAGGGAAATCTGCACCCTAAAACATGGCAATGTTTAATAAGATGGATATTTCATGAACTATCAAACTACATGGTTTACCGATCCTGGTTCGACCTCATGCTCTGTTCAGAAAAAAAGATGGATCTCTTTTATTCCCTCCAGTTATTTAAAGTTGTGAGTAAAGTCTGCAGTATTACTCCACAGTACCACAACAAGTGTGCTCCATGATAGAGAAAATACCCACTCACACTCGTGTTATATTGCTTAAAGTTGTCAATGCATCGTTTTTCATTGATTTTGCGTTGGTCACTAATAGCAATGAATGCACCCTGAGTCGGTTTTGGTGCAAAAAATATAAAAATATTCATGACATGCAAACGTCTCACCTCTGATTGGCTAACAGCACTTTCCATCATTGTAATAAACCCAATTAAACTTCCGGGGGGGGGGGGGGAGAGAGCGATATATATATATCTATATCTATAGATATAGATATATAGATGGTTGGATTGAACATCTCCCGTCGTGCCCCGGCCGCGGCACCTTGCGGCCCGGGCACCGTGACCTGGGTACCACGGGCACCGCGGAATCAGATCGCGCGCACAGGCCTAATTGGGCCTATATATTTTGTATTCGAAGTGCAACGGTCTTTTCGTGGAGACTATGCTCAGAGCAGCTGGAACTGAACTACAGCAAGAGGAAGGAGGAAAACGGGCTTTGAAACTAAATTTGATATTTTTTTCTTGCTATCGGCCATGTTTGATTGTGTTGTGTTGGTTATTGAACTGTTAACTACCGAACTTGGGTTATGTTTATCAGCGTTACTTTAGAGATCATGACGATAGCTGATGTAACGGGAGTCCGGGCGTGTGCAGGACCGAACCGCGCTGTATTATCACTGTTCAGTTGCGCATAGACGGTAAAAAGTAAAGAGACGGTAGAGGGGTTAGAATCCAATAAATGAAAATACGCTATTTATTTCAGTTAGCCTATTTTTTCACCCCAAAAAAATAAAAACAATGATAGTTTAAAATCCCCACCCAAAAAATGGAATCATATTCCCAGCGCCCCCCTAGGTTGTGCGAACGCCCCCGTTGAGAAACCATGCTTTAAAACGATAAGAACGTTTCTTGTTAAGATTGTGGCTGCATAGTCCTTCTGTTGACCAGCAGAGGGCAGCATAGGCTAGTGATTGGTGTGTAAGGAAATACAGCGAAATTACAGTGCCGCATTAACATGTCACGGGCCGGGGCTCTAGTCAGATTTGTGCCACTCTCCCCCAAGCTATCTGGTTCGTAAACCCTCACAAAGTTACGATATAAAAGGATTCAAATATATTTTGTAGGCAAACTATACCAACCACTTAATTTTATATTTCACAATTCTACAGCCCTTCAAGTTAAATGTTGAGACATTAATTTGAAGTTTTGCTACGCAAACACAAGAATGTTTCCTATTCTCATGTTGAATGGATCCAAATCTGCTCAAACTGAGACCAACGGACCAAAATAACAGGTGCAGCTGAAGAGGAATTCGCAGCTAAACGGCGTGACGCATAAATCAAACCATGACATTCACACACACTTTATTGTAGATTGTACAACAGGGAACATAAACTGTAAACCTTCACTTTATAAATGACGAAAAAAATTAACATCTATACAAATTACATTTATGAAGCATAATATGTCTGTGGTCGTATATATAAATACATATCCATATATTTATATAGATATATAGATATAGAAGCCCGTACCTTGAAATTCATATCAGAACAATAAAAACCAAAACACAAAACAGAGAGGATTTCGTGTTCTCCGCCAGCAGAGAGTCCACGACGTCATGTTCAGAATAATTACAGATGTCACAGCGTGTAACGGGCAGGTCATGGAGCTTGGCAGCAGTAGTAACGCCACATGCACTATCATATCGTCCCCCTTCTGATATGTCTCAGGGTGAGTCCAAACCCACCGAAGGGCGGGGGTGGGGGACGGGCCGTACCAAGAATATTCACACACCTTTTATACAGCCACAAACTTCGGATTTATTTTTAAAATATACGTACCGCCCCCCTCGATTGAAATTTCAGTTTTTTTAATACTTTCAGAAAAGTAAAATTCTTTGATACAAAATATTTGTTTTCGTTTTCAAAAATGAAAAAACCAACAACAAAAAGAAACAAAATGGACGTTGTATACATTCCATTCTTCGCACCAAAATGAATCTTTCAAACTGCGTACTCAAAGCCCGGAAGTGCAGTCGGCGTTCGCATCCCGACAGATACAAAGGACTGGAGCCTTGACGCTCGTGTGTATAAACCCGTTTAGAATGGCGCTTCCTACGCCAGTATTGTCTCTCTCTCTCTCTCTCTCTCTCTCTCTCTGAATGAACACAGTGTGGCACTACCGTTCTGGGTGATTGTACGCGGTCACGAGTCTTTAAATGCCTTGGTCTTGGGGTTGTGGCAGCGTGGTACCGGGCTGAGTGAGTCTGGGGGCCCGGTCCAGTGGCTCCGGGGCCCGAGGCCCGGGTCTCAGCTGAGTGGGTCTGTGGGGCCAGCTCCAGTGGCTCCGGGGGCCAGGGTCCGAGGGCTCCGGGGGCCAGGGTCAGAGGGCTCGCTACGGCGGCTCCGGGGCGCTCGGTACCGTGGCTCCGTGGACCTGGGTCTGGGGGCCCCGGTACGGTGGCTCAGCAGGCCGCTCTGGGGCCCGGTACCGTGGCTCAGGGGCCCTGGTCGGGGGCTCAGCAGGCGGGGCTGAGCAGGGGCGTGGGCGGGTCCATGGAGGACAGGCGGTACTGGATCTTGGTGTTGGTGATGGCGCCGTGCTTCTGCCGGAGGTGCAGACGCAGCTGGCTCTTGTGGCGGAAGTGCAAGTTGCATTTCTCACACTGCAGAGGAGACACGAAGGAAACACGCTGGCGGTTATTCGTCAGGCTTTTATTTTGAAGGCGAATCAAATCAGCAGCTGGGGAAACTGAAACTGAGAAGCAACGCTCTCATTGAAAGTGTGCCCTGATTTCGGTATATATAGTATATGGTTTGTATTTCGGAAAAATGTATTTATTGTAATTCGTTTTGGATAAAAGCATCTGCTAAATGACCTCAATGTAAAAATAGAAAATATAAATAACTTAGCAATTGTAAATATAGAGACTAGACAAAAAGAACATGTGCGGTAAATCTATTATTTTTTTTAGCAAATATTGTTTAAAAGTAAAACAATGAATAGAGACAAGAGATTTAAAATTAAATGAAATGTAAGAAATAAAAAAATAAAATAATCCCATGCATTTATTCGGAAAGGAGACACGTTTATGTGTGTCTCTCTCAGATCGAAGGGCTTCTCCCGTGTGTGTGTGTGTGTGTGTGTGTGTGTGTGTGTGTGTGTGTCTTACATGGTAGGGCTTCTCCCCGGTGTGGATGCGGAGGTGACTCTTTAGCGTCTGCAGGTGTCTGAAGCGCGTGCCACAGATCTCACAGGGGTAGGGCTTCTCCCCGGTGTGGATAAGCACGTGGGCGCGAAGGTGGGCCACCTGGGAGACGAGGAGTGAGTCAGTGACGGCGTGAGTCAGCCACACATCACACGGCTGCCACCGTGGTTACCGCGGTTACCGTGGAAGCGGCTGATGAAAGCAACACGCCTTCGTCCTCTCAGATCAAATCGTGAAGATGAATGCTCTTTGTTCATCGCAGACTTTGAGCACAGGACAGTCAGTCGTAAGATATTCATAAAAGAGATGAATCATTTCAGAAGGATCTGTGTAAATTGTCCGGGTTATCGTTTGGTGTAGAGCAGGCAGAAGCTAGGGCAGGAGGCTCTGACGACGCTAACCTGTGAACATCCGGACCTCTACAATTTCCTGTTTCTTTGCTCAAAGATTTCTGTGGTTTTCTTCTCAAAGTGCATCTGAAGTGTAGAAGCCAACTAGTTTAAAAATAACCGAGGTATCACTTTGCAGTCGCAAATGTGGCATGTCGTCAATGCAGAAAGGTAAAATTATTTTGATTGTAAAAATTATATTTATTTTTTATTTTATTAGAGCATAAAAGAGATGAGACAACGAAATGGACGGAGTTTACATTGCACTTTTTGCAAAAAAATATTTGAAAGTGATGTTAAGTCTGGTATTAAACATGTCTTATGGTGATGGTATGTCTGGTTATAAGCTTGTTAATAGTGATGGTATGTCTGGTTATAAGCTTGTTAATAGTGATTTTAAGTCTGGTTATAAGCTAGTTAAAAGTGATGTTATAAGCTTGATAACACTGTTATGTCTGGTTATAAGCGTGTTAATTGTGATGTTATAAGCTAGTTAATACTGATGTTATGTCTGGTTATAAGCGTGTTAATAGTGCTGTTATAAGCTAGCTAATACTGATGTTATGTCTGGTTATAAGCGTGTTAATAGTGCTGTTATAAGCTAGTTAATACTGATGTTATGGTTCCGAGGCTCACCTGGACAAAGCGTGCTCCGCATGTCTCACACTTGTACGGCTTCTCTCCGGAGTGGATCCGCGTGTGCGTCTTGAGGTTGGCCGGCCGGTTGAACTGAGCACCGCATATATTACACCTGTATGGCTTCTCACCTGCGGGACAAACAGGAGGAACCAATGAGCACAGACAGCCAGAGAAACAACCAATGAGCACAGACAGCCAGAGAAACAACCAATGAGCACAGACAGCCAGAGAAACGGAATTTCAAACTCCTCGCAATAATACCAAACACTTACCAAATAAAAACTCAGATGGGAATATTTTATAACAAACTCTTGAATCTATTTTGTTATATTTCTACTAATCTCGTTTCATTTATTGTTCTGTTTCCCTTGTTAAGCCCTCACTGACTGATTGAAGACATGCGATACATGTCAGTCTCAGGGGTCAGGGGGTCGAAGGTCAGAGGTCAGGGGGTTACGGTCAGGGACGTACCTGTGTGGACGGTCTTGTGGCTGGCCAGGTTGCCCTTGTAGCGGAAGGCGGCCTGGCAGCGGTCACACTTGTAGGGCTTGTCGCTGTGCAGCTGCAGCATGTGCTGCTTCAGAGCGTCGTCCTCCGCGAAGCGCGAGTCGCACTCGCTGCAGAAGAACGCGCCGTTCTCTGTGGAGCGAAGGGAACCCGCGCAAGTTAGAGAACCGTTCATTGGCACATAATGGTACTTCCATTTTTTTGGGTTATAATTACTTCAGGTGAATTATTTAAATTAAATACATGTTATGAGTGTAACTAAATAGATAGTCTTGTATTACAAAATAACTAAAAAAAAATAATAATAAAAATAATAATGCTAGCGAAGAAAACAAAAAAACGTTGAATCAAATTGTCTTAAAGACATTAAAAAAAAAAAAAAAAAAAAGTAATGCCACAGAATATCTCAAAAAGAAGTTTGCAGTCAGATTGGAAGATTTGGTGAAAAAAATACGAAATAATAAAATTAAATAAAATTAAATGTCAAACAATTAGCAACACTTAAGGGACATCGTAGAAATCCCATCCTTCACCCTCTACCCCCCCTCCCCCGGCCCCCCGTCATCGCCCCGGTAACCCGGTGCTCACCGCAGCTGGAGTCGGAGTACTCCGAGTGGAGCTCCCCGGCGGAGGTGGCGGTGTTGGGGCCCCCGTCAGCCGGGTGCTGGGGGGACGGGGTCCCGCAGGTGGAGCAGTTCAGGTGGCTGAGGAAGTGGGGGGGAGGCGCGTGACTGTCCCCGCCCCTCTGGGCCCTGCGGGAGGAGGAAACAAGCGCTCCCGTTCAGACTGGGATCTGGGGGAGCAGCTGCTGGTTCCAGATGTATGGCAGCAGACGTATACAGGATGTAGAACACACTATAGAAGAGGGGGGGGGGGGGGGAGAGGAGGCGGGGGGGGGGGGCTCGTATGGATCTCAGGAAGTGGAAAGCTTTGCTAGTGAGAACAAGTTGAGCTCTTAGTTTTACTCTGTCTTGAGTGTGCGTGTGTGTGTGTGTGTGTGTGTGTGTGTGTGTGTTTCTGTGAGTGTCTGTCTGTCTGTCTGTCTGTCTGTCTGTCTGTCTGTCTGTCTGTCTGTCTGTCTGCCTGCCTGCCTGCCTGCCTGCCTGTCTGTCTGTCTGTCTGTCTGTCTGTCTGTGTGTTTCTGTGTTTGTGTGTGTGTGTGTGTGGGACCAAACTGCTAGTGAACTCAAGTCAAGTACACACATCAGATAAGGACCAAGATAACTCCATTCATGTTTCTAACAACACAATAATAACCCAACCCGAGTGTTCCTCTGGGGAACGTCGAGCTCCCCTCCCGGGTCAGAGCAGAACCCGTCTGGGCGCCGCCCGCTCACCTGTTGATGATGCTGTTGAGCCGGCTGCTCTGAGGCGACAGCACCTCCCCGCCGGCCTCCCCCTTCTTCAGCCCCGCCCCCCCGGAGGGGTGCAGGGGGTGGGGGTCGGGCGCGGGGCCGTCGGCCGGGTGGCGGTGGCGGTACGGGGACGCCTCCAGCCGGGGCGGCGGGGGGGAGGAGCAGCGGCCCGCGGAGCCCGCCCCCCCCTCCACGCCCCCCTCCTCCTCCACCTCCTCCTTGGCGCTCTGGTTCAGGACGATGAACTTGTACTTCTTCCAGTTGCGCGCCTTGGGGTCCGGGGCCCCGCCCCCCGGGGCCGGCGCCGCCCCCTGGTGGGCCAGGCCGGCCTTGCGGCTGCTGCTGGACTCGGTGGGCGAGTTGGGCTGGCAGTCGGACTTCAGCGGGCTCTGGGGGCTGCTCATCAGGGCCTTCCGGCCCGCGCCCGCCGGGCCCAGGGAGGGGTACGCGTGCCCCTCCTCCTCCCGCTGCTCCCGGCCCGCCTCCTTCTGCTCCTTCTGCTGCTCGGCCCCCAGGCCGGGGAACCCCCTCTTGCGGGCCCCCAGGCCCAAGGCGGGGCTCGGCCCGTCCCGGCCCTCCTTCCTGGGCTCCTCTTCCCGGGGCGCCTCGCGGCCGTACACGGCGCCGTGGAGGACGCCGGAGAAGCCGCCGGTCCCGCCCAGCTGGCGGCCGTACTCGGCCCCTCCTCCCCCTCGCGCCCCCGCCCCGGCCATGGGGTCATGTGACCCGGGCGCGGGCGGGGGGAGGAGCTTGTGGTGCAGGGCGCTCTTGGAGAGGTCGGCGGCGGCGGCGAAGGCGTTCTTTGCGTCGCTGAGCTTGCAGAGCGGGAAGGGGAAGCCGGGCGCGGGGAACTGGCTGTAGAGGTGGTGGTGGGGGTGGTGCGGGTGGTGCGGGTGGTGCGGGTGGTGGTGGTAGGGCCCGCCGGGGACCCCCACCCCTCCGAACACGGTGGAGGCGTAGGGTCGGGCGTCGCGGTAGGCGCCCACGCCGCGGCTGTGCAGGCCGTCTGGGACCACGTCGTGGGGCCGGAAGGCGTGGACGTCCGGCGGCAGGACCAGCGGGCTCACCAGGAACTCGTCCCGGGGCAGCTTCAACGCCGCGTCGCTACGGCAACCAGGGAGGGAGGAACGCACGTTTAGAACTCAGGCCGACGACTTAAGGATTTATTATGTTTTAGAAGAATACGTTCCGGATTGAAGAAACCTTATCGCCACGTCTGGGAATAAGAGTTCCACTGTTTGCTATAAAACTATTTACGATTAGAAAGCAATCATAAATAGGTTGTGATAGGTCAATTATACGATAACAATCAAAAGCAAACAAATCAAAAACTCCAACGTGGGTTAATCGGGTTCTCGAGCTCGGTTGTGACGTCGTTTCTACAGTAAGGAGACGATTTTCACCATGGCACAGAAGAGGATCCTACTCCTTGCCGACTGATTTCCTCAAGCACTAAACTCCCTCAGAAGCAAACCCAGAGACATCAGGTCTCACTCAACAAGTCGGTACAGGAGTACCCACGCAACCACGGGCTGATATTCCCAGCGTTCCGTGGAATCTTCCCCCGGCTATCGCACAGATGTCAGCGTTGAGTGGCAAAAGCAGGAATGCCGTCGGCCTACTCCTGCCTTGACGGAGTCATGAATCACTCATCGCTCACCGATGCCTTCGCTCAAGGTCTAGCTAGCCGGGGCGTTTGCATTCGCATCCTTCTCGGTGCTGAAACACACGCTCGGCTCTACGGCCGTAGCTGCTGTCACCCACGTTTGAAACCCCGGTTCTCCGAGGCCCCACTGCTCTGAAGCAGACTGGGACTCGAACCGCAAACCCTCCAGGTTTGGCCGGCGACCGCTCTGTAAGCACTCAAGCCGACCAGAGCCCTTCAGGTCTACAGTTCCGGCAATGAAGGTGTCGGGAGTCAGTGGGTAGCACCCGGGTTCTTAGTGGGTCATACCCAGGCGTACCCGGTCGTCCCCGGGTTCCCTGGTTCTCAGTGGGTCGTACCCGGGTTCTCAGCGGGTCGTACCCAGGAGAACCAGAGAGCTCAGTGGGTCGTACCCGGGTTCTCAGCGGGTCGTACCCGGGTTCTCAGTGGGTCGTACCCAGGAGAACCAGAGACCTCAGTGGGTCGTGCCCGGGTTCTCAGCGGGTCGTACCCGGGTGCTCGGCGATACCCTGGGTGTGAGCCTCACCTGGACTTGATGAAGCGGTGGCAGGTGTCGACCACGTGCTCCATCTGCAGGTAGATGGCGGTGTTCATGGTGGCCAGCAGCAGGTTGTCCCGGAGCGTGAGGCGGGACGTGTACATGAAGTCCAGCAGGATGCTGAAGCCCTCGGGGTCCACCTTGGGGTCCAGGCTGATGGCGTTCAGGTTGCCCTTGTGGGCGTCGGTGAAGATGGTGTAGAACAGCCCGCTGTGGGGAGAGGAGAGGAGAGGGTTAGGTTCTGCGTCCGGCTCTGGTTTTATATACCGTCGTCCAACCCACACAGTACAGGGAGAGGAAACAGGCATGGATACGAACACGACGCTGTCAAAGTAGAAGCCCCGTACAGGACAGGCACAACTACAGAGATAGGAGGACTTTTTTCATTTCATGTTATTGGTAATCTGCTGCAAAAATCTTGAAAATCACAGAAAAACTTCCGCACTGAATTGTGCCGACAAAACATCATGTACAATGATGAAATGCTGCACGTTGTAAACGTCTGATGCAGGACACACACACCCAATCAGACAAGAGAACGACACCTTTACAAGTCATTATCAGACGCTTGCGTCCGCACCGACTGACCTCGGACCCAACACTTCTCTAAAGTGACTCCCCTGCTCAGAGTCCTCAGGGGAACACAGAGAGGGCAGACCTTTGAGGGGCCCGGGTTCGGGGAGGCCCCCCCCCAGACGTCTAGAGAGGGTCTGGGGGGCCCGAGGAGAGGGGGGGACAGGGGGCACCCACCTGCAGGCCATGAGGACGGTCTTGTGTGCGCGGAACTGCTGGCGGCTGACCAGGATGGTCACGTCGGTGAGGACGTCGCGGCTGCGCAGCCGGTTGAGGTTCAGCAGCACGTCGCTGGCGTGGCGGGTGAACTGGATGCAGCTGTCGGTGGCGCCGCACGCCATCCTGTCGAACTCTGCGGACGGAACGACACCGCACAACGCTGTTGTTGCTGTTGTTGTTGTTGTGGTGGTCAGTCTGGACGTTTTTTTTAGAGGGCTGTATGGTCAACTATATCTTGATCTGGGAGTCAAGAATGCGTTCCATAATTCTTTTTTGTATTATTATTATTTTTCTCTGGGTGGCTTGCCGTGCTTAGCCCAGAAGGCGGCGCCATTTATTACATAAACAGCGTCTAGACGCTTTGAGGTAATAACCAGAACACACCGCTCTCACGGTGACGCCTTCAGCCGCTTTCAACTGTCACTGTACTTTAACGCGTTTACAAAAGACAAATTAGGCTACAGAAATACTTTTAGTAACAACACATAGGTGAAGTGCAGGTAATAGTCTTCGTTTTAATAAATGTATACTATATTAATTCACGGGTTTTTGAGTGAATTTAATATTTTTATCCCTTATAACAATAACCACAAAATGCATTTTCTGGGTTTTAAAAGGCATGTGAGTGACTGTAAAATCTCAGCTCAACTCATCACATTCTCGGGAAGTAATTGAAATCCATTATGTAAATAAAATCTCATTATACAGCGAAAGTCAACGGCACGAGAAAGTCACAAGACTTGCATTTCACTTTCAAAACCACAACATACCCCAGCTTCTCACATTTAAACAGACTGAAACACAAGTTCCTTTTATGTTATTTTAACAAAACAAGAACCTAACAAATAATTTAAAAAAAACTGCAACTGAAAATAACTTTTATTATCACTATTATTATTATCATTATTATAAGGCCTCCCAATTACACCCAATACAATAAAATCCCATCATAACATCTACTATTATGTAACGAAATTCCTAAAACGACAGCATGAGCCCGAAAGGCTCCATTAACATTGTGTTGATTCCACACTGAAGATGATTTATATCGGCCTGGGAAATATTAACAACTCGCTGCCAAAACCTCGGGGACTCGACACGCCCGAAAATAAAGTTCCAGCTGCAACGGCACCCGAACCCCCACCCGAACCTCCACCCTTACCCCCACCCAGCCCGCGAACAGCCCGTGCAACGTGCACCACACCACCAATTCAAAACGCATGTTTTCAATTATTACACCGAGAAGTCTGCTGGGGGAAACAAGTAGCGAACACACATGTCGCCCACAACTCTTAACACCATGCCCGCACACACTCCACACACAACTTTACACCTCACAAACACGCCGTCCTCCTCCGAGCGCGAGGGGAACATTCCTGTACCCCTACATCACGATATCAACTACCAACAGCGTGTTGAGTATCACACCGTCAGCCCTTCACACCCATCACGGATAAGTGGACGTTTTGACATAACAACATCATCGCGGATCGACAACACTTCCCTCCCGCACGACCCCACCACAACAATAATTCTCCCAATACACAGGAATGATATACGCAACAATAACGCAACAACTGCGTTGTCCCACACTGTATCACGTCCGAACGCGGGCTGTGTAGATCAAACGCGCGCGCGTTTGATCCACCGAGCCCGCGTTCGGACGGGGCCACGCGTCGGGGTCCCGCGGACAGCTCAGAGGGAGACCCCCAGAACTCTCACCCCCTCACATCCCGATAACCTCTCTCTCCCCCCTGTGTGTTCTAGCATATTATCGCGTTGAGGCTGAGACCCGTTCACATACACACACACAGCGCTGTTCGTTTTAAAATGCATGTCATTCAGCACCGGTCTGTGGTGCCTAATCTGCCCCGCTGTCAAGACGCACACAAACACACCACCGCTCACACTCTCCCATCGCCCCCTTGCTCCTCTCTCCCCCTGGTGAGTGGATGTTTGTGTGTTGGCACACACACATCACAAACACGCACACACGTACACACACACGCCACGTTATTGCAGGACAACCGCGTCTGTAAATGTCTAAAATAAAAACATAACATTTATATCCGAGAGCGAGGAGAAAGCGGGTTAAGACTGGAAAATGGGAAAATTGTAAATGTCACCTGGAGAAAAAAAAAGAAATTTAAAGTCACCTGGTAGCGCTTTCCTAGAAACTTCTTGCATCACCACTTCTAAGAAGCCCAGTTCTAAGAATCAGAGCAGCTCAATTCTCGGAATTTGAGCCCGGGACCGTACCACTTTGTCCACGGCAGGGGGGGGAGAGACGGTTTTTCCACCACCGCGAATGCCACGACCGCTGCGTCGCGTCGGTGTTTGTTTATATACCAGCCGCGTGTGGTTTGGTGACGGCGATGGTGTGGATGACACGACCGAGTTTGAGTTGTGGCAGTTTAGTTTTGACACTGATATCGGCGAAATAGTTACAGCGCACCCCTACGTTTGGTAGAGTCCAGGCGACGGCGCAGGCTTGCTACTTACACAAGTCCCTCAAAGTGGGCGTCGCTCGGGGCCCAGGGTCCGGGCGTACGGTGGGCGCGGCCTCGCAACGCTACAGCCAATCGGCAGTTGGTTGGGAACGGAGATAAGCACCGCCCAACATGTCAATACGGAGACGTGGTTGGTCAGTACGTTCGGACCCTGGGACCGAACAATCCCCCGTCCTTTTAAAGCCCAGCCCTCCAGAATTCTCAGAACCGATTCATATTCCGTGACATAAACATGTTGTCCGTCAGGGCTCTCCTCCCCGTCCAAACGCACCGAGGCAGACACCATAACATCGTTACACCTCACCACATGTTCATAGCCGGGATCTCCTCCGCATCGGAGCACTCTCACTTATTCTAAGAGCTTTTATTTTTCTACAGATATTTGAATGTTGTACAATAGATTGCAGGTAGACATTTGGACTATTTCACCCGGGCCTCGTCACGGACTTATTGTAAGAGAAGATCATTCATGTTTTCTTCATTTTATGGGTCAAACAGGACTACTGATTTCCGTTTAGTTGATTTGGCCTGCTGGCCTGCAGTGTGTGAAGACTTATTGTGTCTCATCCTCCCCTGTTGCGTTGGGTTGTGGATGTTTTATTTCTGACTATTTCATGTAATGACAACGTCCTCTGCAGTTTTATATAATAAGTAATACTATGTTACTAAGTAACATTAGTATTAACATGCTCTAAAGCAAAGAATGCGTTTACCATGATGGACCAGTTCGAAGTGTGGAATACCAATAACAACTTTATTACATACTTTTCTTGAACATAGTAGCTGTATAAAGTGATGGGACGTTTGGGGCTGATTGTTTTCGTAGCCATCATATTTCCTCGACAAACAGAACTGTTGATTTTGACTTCCCTTAAATCTAACTGTACAATCTCATTTGCTGTTGTGTAGTTAGTATTACTACTATTATTAGTGGATATTATTAATGACTGTACAGTTGACAAAGTGTTAATTTCCAACCTGAATTTCCCTCCTGGGATTAATAAAGTTGTATGGTTTATATATAAAATGTATCTTATATATTTTTGGTTTATGTGCATCTATCTATGCAAGCAGGACCTCTTGTCATCCAAGGAAATTATTGTTTTAATTTTTTATTATAGCTTTATGTTTTAAACAATAGGCTACCACATAACATGATCTGATGTGATGTATGGGCCTGCATCTGATTGCAGAACAGAAGTTATAAAGAGATGTAGTGGACAGTGTTTTTTATCTGCGAATGAGAAAGCTCTAGATTCTAGACGTCTACTTGAGAAACCTCTAATGTAACCATATAATAGGAACAGATATGTAGTCATTTAGATATCGACCCCCCTAGTAATCAGTTCCTATTTACACAGCAAGGATATTACCGCTAGTTTCATAAACACTCTTCCTCACACTGACCTCAAACCAAAGAAAAACCCTGACCTTAAAAATACACAACACGTGTTTGGTACAAATGTCTGCTCCCCGTTCAGTGATATGGATCTGGAATACGTTGAATCCATTCCAAATATTTGTGGCAACTTGCTCTCGCAAAAAGTGACAATGACCTTTTAATGTTTAAAGAGGAATTGCCGTCATGTAAAAGGATGTAGTAAAATGAAATGTGAGTTGAGATCCATCTAGATTCACGCTGATGTATTATACACACTTAATATATGAAATGTCATTCAATATGTGCATACTCTAGATCTCCACCTAATAGACTGTTTGCACTTCATTGTATTGATATGTTTATAAAGTGATAATGCCATACAGGCCTTTCCACAGACCGACGGAAACACACACAAACATCACACACACGGACACCACACCACAAACACCCCCCCAACACACACACGCAGACACACCCACACACACACACACACACACACACACACACACACACACACACACACACACACACACACACACACACACACACACACAGCCATACAGATCTTTCCACAGAAAGACAGTCAGACGGACACACACACACACACACACACACACACACACACACACACACACACACACACACACACACACACACACACGCACACCACTTCCTCCGATAGCACCTCTGTATTTCCCCTCTTAGCTCTGTGTGTGTGGGTGTTCGGGTGCATGTGCAAACGTGCGCACCGACGTTTGTTCCGGCGATGATGAACAGGATGGGGACAGACGTATAAAATACCTGGTCTATTTTTACACAGGGCTCTGTCTAGATTTCTCAGCACTTTATTGAAGTGGTAATTTGACGGTTGATTGTTTGTGAACTGTAATGACTCGTTAGGCTTGGGTTTCTATTGCTGTAATGATTCGGTGACTGATACCAAACACACACTTGAATGGTATACAGCTGAATAATAATCATAGAAAGTTTGATGAATGTATAAAGGCGACGGAGACCTAACCATCCTTCCAAAGAACTTGCTTATCTCCCTTCCTCACTTTTATTTTTTGTTTTACTCTTGCAACAAAAAAACTTTTTTATTTAATACTACATCCTTTCCACTCAAACGCGCGTACCGGAAGTCTCCTCCACCACAAGGTGTGAACCCGGTGGGTATTCGGGTCCCAGAACGCCACCGCTTTACTGGCGACCTCCGAGTCAGCAGCCCCTAAAAACACGAGGCTCCCCAAAAACAAAGCGCGGAGTCAACTCTAAATCCCAGCCACTCGGGGGTTAGTGATGCATAATGCACGCCGCCGTAGTTTGGAACACGATGCGTAATTTACCGCGACCCCCCGCCGAGCCCCGCCACGGAGCGCGCGGGTAATTACCGCGAACCCTTGGCAAAGTTTGTGTGCAACCGATTCTTAGCAGGGAAATAAATGACCCACTTACAAAAGGGATGGAGAGAGAGAGGGAGAGAGAGAGAGAGAGAGAGAGAGAGAGAGAGAGGGAGAGAGAGAGAGGGAGAGAGAGAGAGAGAGGCGCCTACGTGAATGACACAATGTAATAGAGACACGCAGAGTATAGACATCTATATATTATATTCGACGGTTATTACCTATATTATTTATGTCCTATGGGACTACTATACGTAGAAAATATATATATTCATTGTTTAACTAAACGTAACGAATCAGGGTTTAGGTTGAAGCCATTCTGTAGCCTGTAACGTGGAGTTAAAGTGGAGGTTAAGTGACATGTTGGGAGCCCGTCTGCAGCTGGTATGAACCGCGATCCCTCGCCTCACGAGCCCGCTCTGTGCTGCCGCGTGCAGCCTCTGTGGAGCGCGCCTCTACCGCTGCGTGCACGCCACGGCGGGTCATTGGTGTGCCTGATGCCCACTGACAAAAGCCCTGGGCCCGGACGTTGCCTCACTCTCCTCCTTTTCTATAAACTGCACACTTTTGTCTCTTTTTTTTTCACAGCACCAAATTTCTGCCAACTTCAGCGTTCATTGTCAGCAAAGATGTGAGTGCGTGGAGTTGTGCTCGGAGAGGTCTGATGCAAGCGGCTGAAACACCAAACAGATAGCGCTGTTAGGGCTGCTTTTAGACCCCTTCTCCACACACTCTTTCTACTCCATCGCTCTGCGTTAACCCGTTCTCCGTCGCTCCTCTGCTGCTGTAAGCCAGCCTATCGATTACACGGCTCCAATATCTGAGCATATTCGAACCGTAATCAATACAGCTCTCTGTATTGATCAGAATAGGGTGCTGAATCACTATTCTGTGTTTCGTTTTTATCTTATATTTTTGTCTTTTATTTGCGAAAAAAAAACATTACAATTGTGTAAAGTGCATACATTTTAATATCCGTTAAATGCACTTTTTCTGGTATTTCTGACGGCCAGAACCGTTGTTTTCGGCCCCTGCCTCTCACAATTCAACCGTGAGGGTATAAGAATAGGTTTCCTCTTTTATTACCGTTATGAAGGCTGCATTGTCTGCAACAATCATTCCTCCAATGTAATGCCTTCCCTGGCTCTCTTCTCTATACAACTCTTTATTAAGTGTTCTATTTACTGCTAACTTTATCTACACATATGCAAGGTATATTTACACACTATTATCGTGATAAATAAGTATTGTGTGTGTGCGCGTGTGTGTGTGCGTGTGCGCGCGCTTGCGTGTGTGTGTGTGTGTGTGTGTGTGTGTGTGTGTGTGTGTGTGTGTGTGTGTGTGTGTGTGTGTGTGTGTGTGTGTGTGTGTGTGTGTGTGTGTGTGTGTGTGTGTGATTTAGATATGTTATGAGATCGTTTTCGGGTTTTACGCATATTTCTGTGGAAGAGCGCTCATCCGACCAGAGCAGGTCGAGGTTCTGGTTCAGAGAGGAGATGACCGACCCTCAAGTTCTGGTTCTGGTCCCTCAGAGAGGAGACCGACCCGAGGTTCCCAAGGCCAGAGGAATTCGGCCCGAAGAGAACTGCTGGAATGTTCCATTCCTTCCCCAAACATCTCCCGCCGTTCTGCCATCTGCTGGATCAAGGCTCGGTTGCTTTAATAAACACGGACGGCACGTTCTGATGCCGGTACGGCGACTTATTTACCGATCCACACACACAAGCTGCTGCGATGTTTACACATGTCCGTTAAGACGGGGAGTATGAAACCGGTTCCCGGGTTAAGTGATTCAGGAGAATGTTGCTCAGCATCTCAGGTGTTGAGAGGGTAATGTGTCTTTTAGGCCTGATGAGTCAATATTCCGCACGGGGAAGGCAATTCAGACCGCAAACAAGAGGGTCATATTTCTTTGCTGTTCTATTGCATAGATCAACAGATGAATGATGTTAAACGTAGGTGAGATGTTACGCACTCGTCTGTTGTGATACGTTTTTAAAATTTGCAAACGGCGACACTTTTACGCAGGCTCGCTAGCGCGCAAATCTCTCTCTCCCACCGCTGTCTGCCTCTCTCTCTCTCACCCCCACTTCCCATTTTGTCCGTCTCCCTTTCTCTCTCTCCCTCCGCTCTGTCCCTCTTTCTTTCTCTCTCTTTCTCACGCAAGCACACGCACCCACACACGCAAACACTTTCACACACACACACACACACACACACACACACACACACACATACACACACACGCACACGCGCACACGCACACGCACACGCACACGCACACGCACACACACACACACACACACACACACACAGGCGCGCGCGCGCACCGGATTCCCCTGCTCTGTTCTATTGAAATCATTTTTTACTGTAACTTCCAACCGCTGTCTGTTCACGAGAAAGACAAGCGGAGCGGAGGCTACACGTGGTAACCTGGGTACCGTTTTCCCCAAATCTCCCCTCCCTCATCATCGTGGCGTTCTTTCAAAACCGCAGTCGTCAAATAAAAACGGATTTTATGACTGTTTTATGTCATCGCAGCAATATATGCAAAGGAGTTCTGGTTGGATCATCTATAAATCTGTTCAATAAACCAGCTGATCTACTCTGTGAGTCGCTCGGCCTTTCGTGGGAAGCGAGTCTACCACGTCATCGCTACTCGCTTATAAAAAAGCGTCCTTATCCGTCACTGAGAAGTGGAGTCACATGGTGATCGTTACTTTAATTATAAGTACAATAATAACAATAATGTTTTGTCCCAACATTTTTTTTATTTTTCCAATTATAGTTGTATTATTTGTATTAGTTAGTTGAAGTGGAGGTAGTAGTTTAATAGTAGCCTAGTTGTAGTGGTATAAAGTAGTGGTAGTGGTAGTAGTAGCTTAAATATATGAGTATTAGTACGAGTAGTAGTAGTAGTAGCAGTAGTAGCAGTATAACTTCTAGTATTATTAGTAGTAGCAATAGCAGTATTTAGTAGCAGTATTAGTAGTATCGTTGATGGTACACATTAGAGGCGTTCCAGAAAACAGTTTGACTTTTTCTGGTTTTGTTTTCTGTTTCCCGTTCTGTTTAGACATTTCCACCAAAGCCTTTACTCTCCTTTCTCTTTCTCGCTTTATTTCTTTCTCTTTTCTCTCTTCCTCTTTTCCTTTCTTTCTTTCTTTCTTACACCTATCTTTGTCTCGTGACGCAGGACACGGTAACGTTATGACGAGCGTCTGAAAGGCGGCCACCTCAGGTCATATTTTCCTGCCCGCTAAAGCAAGGACTGAACGGCAGCCTATTGATTAATCCTAACACGACCAAAGATTATTTCGTTCAATGCCACTGATTTACCACATTATTCTCAAGCACAAGTTATGCAATCACAGACAGAGCACGGCATTTCTCCTCATTCAGAACCTCTCCAAAAGTACAAACCTCTTTTGAAAACACCTTGATTGACATTATGGATATAATGATTTAGAAAGTCTTCATTATGTGTGGAGAATTAATTTCGGTAACTTTGTCACCTGATCAGGGCTTTCAGGGCAGGAACTTCCTGCGCTCTGCGTTCAGAAAAAATACTCTGCTGAAAGAAGTAACCTTGGTAACGATGAAAAGCCGGAACATTCCGGATTCCAGGTCGTCGTTCACCTCCAGTCGTGTGTGGCCTGCTGCCTCCTATAGACCTCCAGAGGTGTACCCCTGGTGTACCCCTACACCTATGGAGAGTACAGCCGGCAGAGTGTACCCTCCATTGGAGCTATGGAGGTCGAGGCTGCACGGGTGGCGGCGGCGGGCCACACAGTACTTGAGGTGAATGAGTTGACACTCATTCATGAGTGAATGAGTTGACACTCATTCACCCCCAAAACTTGTGTTTGAGAATAATGTGGTAAATCAGTGGCATTGAACGAAAATCTAAAAGTTTCGGTTTAAGATATTTCTTTCCTCGCTAACGGATATTCTCATGAAGGATTTTACTGGTATTATAGTATTTCAAAAGGTTACCCGTGATTTAACCATAAACGTAACCCTAACCACTAACCGTTTACTAAACCCTAGCCCCGAACCTAGCCATAAACCTAACCCTCACATCTAACCTTAACATAAACTTAACCATTACCCCTAGCCTAACCATAAACTTAACCCTAACCATAAACTTAACACTAATCACTAACCTAACCATAATCTTCACCTCAAGTTCTTTGTTACCCCATGCTCTCGGTTACTGCCAGTCTGAAGTGATGTTTTCTTGCTGTTTATGGTGAATTTTAGGCCAACCCTGTATTTTTGCCTGCGTAAATGTTATCGGAGTACTGAGTCTGAGTGTCTCAGAGTCTCAAAATGATTTTTATCATCGTCTCAGAATTCAGGCGGCAATCAAACAGTTTGAAAAACCATGAATAATTTAACCGAGCAATGAATAATTAATCGAACATCGTTATATTCAAATGCTGAGCAAATTCTCTGGATTGGTATTCTATAGCCTTATCATGACAAAGACTTGTATTTATAATTCTCTATATTTTTGCCACTTATTTTGTAATCTTGTCATACTTCATGTACACACTGTATCCACAATATGTTGTACTTGTTGTGTCTTAAACAATGTGTCCTTTTAATGCGTACCAAAACAATTGTTCCCCTTGAGAAAATGATAGGAAGGTGTTGAATTTTAAACGTGAAGCAATCAATTTATGGAAGGAAGCCTCACCTTTTTTCATGTAGAAGGAATGCGGCATGCTGGGATTTGTAGTCCAAACCAGCAATGCTGTAGAAGTTCTGAACTCACAAGTTTATGGGGGAAGTCAATCTTCTGAGAGAGTGTGTGAAGTCTCTTTGATGGCGGTTGGAGACCCCTGCAGAGATCAGCAGCTACAAGGTCCAGAAATGTTTTCTACTACTATAGTTTTTCCCTATCAGAAGCGATATGCGTCAGACAGCAGCATAAACGTTGCTGAGATGTTCTGAGTGGCGTGAGAAGCTTCTGGGCCCAGGATTCTTCTCCGGAGTCTTCTTCTGAGGAGCGGGAGGAACTGGAGGTGGAAGGTCTTCTGAGAGCACCACTGTGAGATGCAGTCTGGTTGGGCCAGAGTTTCGGATGTCCCTGACCGTCGGGGCGTCAGGTGCACCAGGAAACAGGAACAGCCGGCGCTGGAATCTGATTGGCCGACTGATAACAAGTGGTCACGGATCACAGCACTCGGAGTCCTCTCTACTTTCCACGAATCCCGCCCCCAAAAAATGGTTTAAAAATCAAAAATCAACAATAAATACCTCTAATCCCTGTATAATACACACAAGCCACAAGGCCTCTGCAGTCCCATGCAGGGGGGTCCAGGGGGGGTCAACGTGGTTCTGGTCCTGGGGCAGCTCAGAAGGTCTCGCCCATCTGCCCGCTGAAAGACCCTGGGGCACCGGCAATGTGACACATTGTTTTATCTACAGAGCCCTTTATACAACAAAACGTCTCAGTGTCCGAGCGCATTAATCTACCTAAGCTGCCCCCAATCCAGCCAGATACTGCTCTTTATAGCTCTGATAGGGTGGGGGGGGGGTGGGGGGTGACCACGCCTGTGATGTCACACCAGCTGTTACTGGAACCTGCCCCCGGCCAATGGGAAGGCCAGGAATCTGCTTGTTTGGGATGGAATTGGGAACTTAAATCCTTGCAGAAGGAAGGAAAAGTTGTGTTTTTTTCTCTGTTTTTTAATCGGGACTGTTTGACCTACCTGGCTCGGCGTGCTTTTGCTTTTGTGCGCCCATGAACGCTTTCGGCCTTCCGACATATTATTTTGTGCGCTCGTGTAATCAAACCGTTCCCCCTCTAATGCCATCGAAAAAGGATTTCCGTGGAACTTCCATGCGACTTCCACGTTTTCCAATTCCCGAATCCTTAATGAAAAAAAACAAAGAGACATATCGGATAATTATTTAGGACAATGAATCCTCGCGGTGGTCCCTCAGCGTTCCTCCTGTACGGGCGGGGTCGTAGCATCCGGTGGGTGCCCCCCCTACTTTTACACACGATTATCGTGATAAATAAGTATTGTGTGTGTGCGCGTGTGTGTGCGCGCGCTTGCGTGTGAGTGTGTGTGTGTGTGTGTGTGTGTGTGTGTGTGTGTGTGTGTGTGTGTGTGTGTGTGTGTGTGTGTGTGTGTGTGTGTGTGTGTGTGTGTGTGTGGGGGGGGGGGGGGGGGGGGGGGGGGGGGGGGGGGGGGGGGGGGGGGGGGGGGGGGGCAGATGCTGGATGCTACGTCTCTAATTACAGGGGGATCCACGATACGCGGTTACCCGCCGGGAGCGTTTGAGCGCAGCAGCCGCCCCCCCCCGGGCGCTAACCCTCCAGCGCCGTTTGATGCTAACGCTGCTGAGCGGTTGAGCCGGGCACCGCGGCGCAGCCGAGCGCTAGCAGCTAGCAGCTAGCTGTCGGCGTGATGGTCATGCACACTGTCGTCGCTACAAAACACACATTAGAGACATGAATATGAATGTGACGGATGATGCCTTGATGTGTCCCCGGGATGATTGGGGAGGGGAGAGGGGGGG
>NC_079423.1:17123557-17216913 GCF_026213295.1 Gadus chalcogrammus | reverse complement strand
ACACACTCACCCACACAGGGACCAGAGAGAGACTTTCAGATAAACTTCGCTGGTGGTTTTCTGTGACACAGAACAGGACAGGATAGCTTCCCCGGCCTGGTTGCCACGGCACCACGGCCCCTCCCCCCTGGTGGACCGGAGAACAGGATGGTCGACTTCACTGACGGCCTAGCGTATCTGCTAGAGCCCGGGGCTAACCACAGCCATAGTTAGCATAGCTCTTTCAAAAGCGGTTAAAGTACAAAAAAAATCACCAATATTATTGGTTTGTTTTCCAAGTTTATCCATTTAGTCACTTTATTGTATTTTTATACTTTTTAGTATTGCTATTGTATTTAATGTCTATTATTCATGACGTGGTTGACCCTTGACCCTCTGTGACTTGAGTACAATTATATAAAAAAATATCTAGTGTTCCATACCCTGTGAGTCACCTCAGCCCGTTAGTGACGTCAGAACCCTACTGGTAAGGGTCTTGGTAAAAACAAAATAAAAGAAACGTGTAGAATGCAATCAACACAGCAATCCCCCAACACTAGTATGGGGCATCAGCATTCACAGCATTTCGCAATATGATCAGAATTATGATAATGTATTCATATTTTTCTAGGAAATATTTATTCTTTATTTATTATTAGTCCAACTGTCTCTGCAGGCCCACGGATGTGTGGTGGAGCGCGTTTTGGGGTTGAGTGATCCACCGCTGGGCCCACTGCCTTACATGGGCAAACAGACTCAGAGTGACTGAGTCGGCTGGAATCCGGGGCCGTGACGTCACCACCAGAGCGCTGCGCTCTCCCAGAATTTGGATAAAGAAGTTTTTGACTTTTTTTTACTGGGATTCTGAAACTACTCTCTCTCCCTCCCTCGCTGTCCCCAGCCCTGCTCCGGTATTCCTAGAAAGCGAGGTAAGTTGACGAGGTGATTCGGAGTGTGTTTGCCCTCCCCAGCCTGCGTTTGGTGTGTGTTGTTGTGGGGGAAAGAGGTAGTTTGTGCTTGAATAGTTTGAGCCCTGTTGTGCTTCCTCGTTCAGACTGCTGTACTTTTCACTGAGGGCGTAGCCTCACCGGGACACGGCCACGGTGCCTCGGAAACCAAAACGTGTACCTACTGTGTGGATTCATTGATTAGACTGAACACAGGGGGGACCCCGA
Organism: Gadus chalcogrammus; assembly: GCF_026213295.1. Taxonomy (NCBI): domain Eukaryota; kingdom Metazoa; phylum Chordata; class Actinopteri; order Gadiformes; family Gadidae; genus Gadus; species Gadus chalcogrammus. Next base: position 17,215,759 of record NC_079423.1, on the reverse strand, counting down.
TGTGTTGTCGGTGAACATCCCTTGAGCAGAGGGGGGTTTCAGCCCGGGCGGTGTGCAGCTCAAACATGCGGAAGAAAGCTGGTGTTGTCACCAATGGAGGAGCAGGAGGGTGTATGTGTATGTGTATGTGTGTGTGCTCGGGTTTTAGTGCTTGTTTACTGCTTATTTCGTGTGACTGTAGTCCTGTGGAGAGCTGAAGTTGTGCCCTGAATGGTCGCAGTGTGTGGAGGAGTCGTAGATGCTGTCAGGAAGCGTCCGACAAGTACTGCTCGGTTTCCCGACACATCGCCACGGTTTATGGTCGAAACTATGTGGCATGTGTCCACTGACCACACAGCGTATCCGTGTTTGTATTCTCTGCTTCCAAACACAGCCTCAAAGTTGTCCTCTCTCTTTCTAAGAGCAACTAGTGGAGTACTGAATGCTCCGTGACAACACTGACCTGCAGAGCTGCATTATTACAGGAGATGTGTTGCTACTCACACACCTCTTTCCTGACACACGGGGCCTCCGTAGACCCTTTGGGCCCCTTATTCTGTTGTCTCTGGGTTTGATTCCGCATATTACTATGGTCAATAATGCATCATGCATGCATTCATACATTCATGTGTGCGAACAGCAGAACGCAGCCTTATTTTGGGTGTTGTCCCTAGAATACACTGGAAGTGTGTGTGTGTGTGTGTGTGTGTGTGTGTGTGTGTGTGTGTGTGTGTGTGTGTGTGTGTGTGTGTGTGTGTGTGTGTGTGTGCGTGTGTGTCGTGTCAATACTTTCTCTTTTGCCCTAATCTTGCATATTATTTGAAGAAAGTCGTGTTTTTCGTGTTTAGCGCCACCGTGTCACTGCCTGCACCGGGCTATCCTCGCACATTCCTTGAAGTGACAGTCGTAGAGGTGTGTGAGTTCCTAGACTTTCAGAGCAGAAGGAAGGGTCCTGATCCTCACTATAGACATTGTTCTACCACAGAAGCAGCTGGCAGCGCACTTAAATATTAATCTCTTGTTTCCATTGAAAAAGACTGAAACACGAATTCAAACTTTTACTTTGATTTCAAATCAATAACATCAGAGTCCCAGGGGCTTCATCATCAAACTGAATAAATCTGTCGTCTCTGCACACATTACAAAAAAAAACCTCAGGCAACATTAAACAGAACTGTCTTTAAAAGGATGCACTTGGCAGCCTTGATGATTTTCAAGTTAAAAGCGCAGTCCCTCCACTGCCTTTGAGAGTGAGTTTAAGTCTCCTTCTACTGTATGCGTTTAATGGCATGTTTTAATGAGCAGAGATCTGCAGGCCAGCGCTGTGTGGGTACCTAGAGTAGTGCTTCACTGCGGACCGCGATGAAGGCCAGTTTGTAGTTCTGTGTTGGACCGGCGCCGTAGGGGTACCAAGTGAGACTCTCTGGGTCCTGGGACTCGATGTCCTGGGTGTCTACGACGTGAGTCACTACGACGTGACTCTCTAGTCTCTACGACCTGGGGCCCAATCCCATTTCTACCCCTTACCCCTTCCCCTTACCCCTCCCCCTTGTTTTGGAGGGGTAAGGGGAAGGGGTAAGGGGAAGGGGTAAGGGGAAGGTGTAAGGGGTAGAAATGGGATTGGGCCTTAGTCTCTTGGGGTCTCTACCTGGGTCTCTCTGTTCCTGTAAAGCTAGACCTCAGCGTGTTGGACGGCCTGGTCTTTCCCGCTACCTTGTCTGGTTCCTTTATGACAAACTAGTGGAGGAGGTTTCGCATATATATCATGTCCATTTGTGACCGATGATCTTCACGTTATGAAGAGCAGAAGATGTCCCCGAGGTGGAAGTCGCACAAGCGAGGCTTTAGATTAATAATCCAAAATATGGTGGGGGTCGGTGGTTGGTGTCACTTTCTTTCGCTTCATATTGTTTTTTTGACCAATCGTGTCGTGGAAACTGAGGATCTTTGACCGCGTGATTGGCTAACACAACCTCTGGACAAGTGATCTGTACTGTACTAATGTCTCTGTAAAGGTTTGCATTGCAACACCATGTAAACTGACCAGTTTCAAAATACTTATTTCCCCTTCTGTACCCTTCCACCACACGTGCAAATGAGTCCCTCATCAGTAGAGATCTCCGTTACAGAACGGGAAATGAGGCGTAACTTTGGGTTTCTGATAGTAGGGCCAGCTTCCTGAATTGGGGACCTTTTGGTGGTTTGGTGGACTACGCTCCAAATCCCCGAGGCAAAACCATGACTACAAGGTCGCCATAGAGACCAGGGCATTTTTGACGAGGAATTATAAATCTGTCTTTACTGTCGCTGATATCAAGATGAGGTCACTGGGTGAACCATCCGTCCTGTAAAGGAACTTAAACTGACTGACTATCTCCACTACAGTTCATTGTGCCTCCCGTCCAGTTAACACATGCATCATGGTTCCTCTAAAAACAGCCTATGTTGTCTTTTCTTTTACAACATTAGCACCCTTTGAAATACATAAAACCTGATCTGGTGCTGATAATCACATTAGTAGCCCATTGATCATCTCTATGAGCAGGTGTGAGGGGGAGAGTGCTGTGGTTAAGTTCCACATCCTCCCCCATGTGGAGCAGAGCTTGGGTCAACCCGTGTAGGAACACGACGTCTAACGCGAGGCACCTTTGAGTTACTGTCACCCCCATGCGCGTCATGTCTCCACACGCCGGGCCGTATTGTCTGCTGCAGCCCTTGGACTTTGATTGTCGTTAACCGATAACGAACAGAGGGTTGCTGCCTGGGTTGTAGTTTGAAGCCGTTGCTAACCCCTAACCCCTGAGCCCAACCCCCCCACCTTAAAGGGGTACCGTCACGCTCTGTATATCTTCTAAAATTAGAGGGTACTGCTTCAAACGCGCGGTACGCAACCTCCCCTCTGCCTAGTTGACCACCAGGTGTGAGGTTAATTGAACCGAGTTTCTATCCATCAAACATCTGGGTGGACACTGACTGATGATGTCACAAGCGGATGGATTTGGAAATCGCTTGTAACTTGCCCTATTTCAATGTAATGGATCTTATTTCACATGTATGCTCTTATTTACATTTTACATTTTTCTGACTTATTTATAGAGAGAGCTATTTTCGCTGCTGTTATGGGTTTTATACTTTTTATATCGTGTGTGTGTGTGTGTGTGTGTGTGTGTGTGTGTGTGTGTGTGTGTGTGTGTGTGTGTGTGTGTGTGTGTGTGTGTGTGTGTGTGTGTGTGTGTGTGTGTGTGTGTGTGTGTGTGTGTGTGTGTGTGTGGCTCGCTTCAAAGAGTTTGATTTGCCGAGATGACCTGTAATGCTTTTCATTGGACGAATTAAACACTTTGACCTTTGACCCCTAACATCTATGCTAACACTAACCCTACCGCTAGTTAATTATAGTACAAATACTAGCACCCAATGTTAATTGTGTCTTTACCATGATATTATTACTATGTCATGTTGTCTCGGACTGTCTGTCTATAGTGAAGCTGTGTGAAGCTCTAGAGCATGTTTCTGCTCGGTTGTTTCAGACGTTGGAGTGTACCCTGTGGTTGAGCACAGCCGTTCTGCAGAAGGCCTTCCACACAGAAGAACAGAAGAAGAACCACAGGTACCTCGATGGCATGCACACGTATTGAGAAACAAACCTTTCCTCTTATTTCAGAAGCGACGATCATCCTGAACATTGCTTCTGGTTGGGAGAAAGTTCATTTTATGAGTTACTTTGCTGAAATTGTCCTCCTCAGCTTCTGAGCGAGAGAAAGTTGACTCCCCACTGAGAAGTGCTGATTTAAAGAAAAAAAAAGGGCAGCTTTCAGGGTTCCAGTGCTTCTTAATCTCCAGTGATCTGTATCGTCAGGGTGGCTCCCAGATCCTTGTCTCGGGTTCCTGTGTAAACGCGTCCTAAACATACTTGAAAAAGCATCGCATCCGCCAAGTCGGGCTCCCCAGGGGCCCCCCCTCCATGTCCGTCAGGGCAGCCATGTTAGGTCAGTCCGAACGCCATCCCTGCTGTCACTTCCCCCCCCCGTCCCCCCTACTCCCCCGTATTCCCAAGTATTCCGATCCCTCCTGAAAGATATGTGTGCCGTGACTCTGGCTCCCAAACTCCAACATTCCGGATGAAAAAAAAAAAAGTGCCGTGGCCCTCGCAGCTTTCATCATACTTTCCCCATATTTGGGAATGTTTACCTCCTGCTCCGACGGCGGCGGAGGAGGAGAGGGCTGGAGCGAAGCGGGCGCTGGCCGGAGCCTCTCTCTCTGCTCCCGCTCAGCTCTCCTCACTGCTCCGTGGGTCCCTCAGCTGTGAGTATCCCCCTTGTAACCCGGTAGTATATCTGTGCTTGTTGTTTTTGTAGTATTTCAGTGTTGTTGCGTCGCGCTCCGTTCCACCTGATTCTGGCTCTTATCTTCGGATGATAAGACGCCAACGGTTTATTTGAAATTCCGAGGTTTTACGATGTTGGATTATTGTCTTGGATTTGAGGTTGTTGACCTGTTGAACGTTCTGTGAACATCAGTGTGATTATTGTTCTTAGATTTGAGGCGGTTGACCTATTGATCGATCTGTGAACATCATTCCGACAGTGGCCTCTGGTTCTCATCGAATGTCCGTCGGTCAGAACAGAGTGTTGTAACTATTATACGGTAGTTCTGTATACACTCAGGCGTTCTCCTACCGCTGTGATGATATCATGTTCAGCCTTCACATTTCAGGCTGCCTGCTTGGTCTTTCCATCCCGTTGGTCCACTGGTCTTCATCTCATCTTCTTCTCTCCTGGTTCTGGGGACTGAAGTTCTGTGTTCATTAATCACGGGCCTGCCATCTCAGAACCCAGTGATGAAGAAGAAGAAGTGGTTTTGGTTCATCGTTGAAACGCTCTTCAGTGTTTTCGTTATTTCCGTCTCGATTTTGTTATTCTACCAAACAGCTCGAGTTCAGCTCATCGTTGAGTGAACCTCATTATCCGTCGGAGCAGTTCGAGATGACAGATTCTGTCCCCCCCCCCACCCCCCTCTGCTTGAGGAGATGTTTTAAGTAATCTCTAAATGACTCTTGTCAACAAATTAAGTCCAGATAAACTCGTCTCGTTACGCCGGGCTGCTGGGACCGGGGGTAAGGAGGAGGCGATTAGGGGACTCATTAAGACACTCGTTTTAGGGATTGGATTACTTTTTTGTTTTTGTTTTTTTCCGAGTCCTGATTGCCGTATAGCTAATGATTCTCAGCAAACAGACGGTGGGAGATTGAACGGAGATTAGCGTGAGGGAGACGAAAAACACTCACGGCTTTCACCGGAGCTTTTTCTCCTCGGTCGTAACCTTGACCTGACGGACTTCGGTTCCCGGAGACCAGATGAACACCAAAACGTAGAGTGGAATACCTCGGATGAACCGTTGTGCAGAGAGACGCTGTGTGGCTGAACGTGTTCCTCTGTCTCCTGCTCCTCTCCGAGGCGCTCGTTCACCGGTCTTTACGCAGGAGGATATTAATTGTGTCACGCGTTCTGCCAGAGAAGTAAACAACCGCGAGGAGAACACAAAGTCCCCGTAGCCGTCCACAGACCTCCCGTCAACGCTACCGTGTGTGTGTGTGTGTGTGTGTGTGTGTGTGTGTGTGTGTGTGTGTGTGTGTGTGTGTGTGTGTGTGTGTGTGTGTGTGTGTGTGTGTGTGTGTGTGTGTGTGTGTGTGTGTGTGTGTGTGTGTGTGTGGGCGGTTGTGCACGCGTCTAGACGGCAAGCAAAACCCGGCGAGGAAACGAGGGGGGGTACATCACACTGTATCCGCCCCCCTCCCCGCCCGCCCCCCCTCCCCGCCCGCCCCCATGCTACACTACGGCTCACTATTTTAACAAGCACTTCTGACGGCGCTTCGCACACGTGCGCCACACACACCGACATCAATACTCGGCGCCGTGTGTGGCGGTTGTAAACTAAGTTGCGAACTCCAACTTGGACCCACTTTAAGTGGGTCAGGGCCCCCAGGGGCCCGAATGCTCTTAATACACAATACACACGTTGAGGGGGGCCAGGGTGGTGTCGGGGTGTCGATGCTGGCGTTAAGGAAACCGTTGCTGTTTCCCTCCCATTTTACACCGCCTCTTGAGTGGCTTCCAACGTGATTTGTGAAGGATAGTGTTAACAGCATAGTTCATCGACTCGTGCCGCATCCGAACCGGCCCCCGGCGTATCGGGCCCCCCCGTATCGGGCCCCCCCGCATCGGCCCCCCCCGCATCGGTACGCCGCATCCTCTACGCCTTCTCTGGTCGCCCAGCGGTTGGCGGACAGGACACAGCAGCAGGAAACGCTGTGGTTGTGAGATAGCTGGTGGAGAGGAGAGACGGTACAGAAGTTGTGTCCGGTAGTAGTGCATTGGCACTGATGGAATCGAAGGACGCTTTAGTGTAGAACCGGCGCGTGTTAGTGTAGAACCAGCGCATGTTAGTGTAGAACCAGCGCATGTTAGTGTAGAACCAGCGCATGGTAGTGTAGAACCAGCGCATGGTAGTGTAGAACCAGCGCATGTTAGTGTAGAACCAGCGCATGGTAGTGTAGAACCAGCGCATGTTAGTGTAGAACCAGCGCATGTTAGTGTAGAACCAGCGCATGTTAGTGTAGAACCAGCATAGGTTTGTGAGGAACAAGAGGATGTTTTTGTTTGTCTAGAGCCCATCGCATGTGTGTGTAGAACCAGTGCATGTTTGTGTAGAACCAGTGCATGTTTGTGTAGAACCAGTGCATGGTTGTGTAGAACCAGTGCATGTGTGTGTAGAACCAGTGCATGTGTGTGTAGAACCAGTGCATGGTTGTGTAGAACCAGTGCATGGTTGTGTAGAACCAGTGCATGGTTGTGTAGAACCAGTGCATGGTTGTGTAGAACCAGTGCATGGTTGTGTAGAACCAGTGCATGGTTGTGTAGAACCGGCAACCTTGTGCAAGGTTTTGGTTTTGTAGTATTTGTTGTATCGTAAAAATTTCATAAAGTCATTACAAAGATGGTAATTATCACAATGTGATGAGTGAAGATGCATTGCTGAATGTTTTGCGTCATCCCAAGTGGATTAACAAAGTACTGAATATTACAGCCCCTCTGTGGTTAATCATATTACCAACCATGTAAGACACCTCTTCCCTCCTGCTCTGCTGGAGAACGTCTTTGTAGAATGACGACGATGTGTAATTATATGAATGTAGAAAGAGACGTGATCACATGAACCTCAGTTCTGTTTCCATAGTTTCTCTTTCTTCTAGTCCCCTGGGCTCGTCATCCTCATAGTTCTCACGTTCACCGTAGTTTGAGTCGACTTTCAGGGCTATTCAATCCTTTCTCTGGTTATTGTTAGGAATCGCCATAACCTTGTGCTCCTTGAATGCCTCGCGTCTATAAATTGATTTTAAAAGCCTCTTAAAGGTGGGACTCCACTCCATGTTCACATTACAACGCACAAAAGAGCGGGAAAAGTGGGATGCCGAATGGCGGTTGCGTGCCATAATGGGACACTAAATATGAGAGCAAAGTGTTAGCGGTATGGAGGAATGCAAATGACCTTTCTCAGTTGGCGGATATGTTCCTTTAAGGTAATTCAGAGGCTATTGTGAGCCCCCCCCCAGCTCAGTGCGGACCCCCCTCTGAGCCAGGGCGGGGAGCCCCTGCGTCGGGGAGAGGTACTAGGGTGTAGCTGTGGAACGAGGATGATAACACCATAGTCTTCATTGTGGGGACGTCGTCGCGGAGGGCCCGGCGTCGCCTCGTTCTCCCGCTCTTTAAACTCTGGAGACATCGCTCCCTGCTTCGTCCAGGGCTGAGGTGCTGTTGGCTAAACGCCGCCGGACACGGGAGAGCGGCGCGGTAGAGAGAGCCGGTCCCCGGGGACAGAAGGGCCGCGGTCACCCGGCCCCGCCCCCGTGGCCCGTGGAGCGTGCGATGGCTCCTGCAGCAGCCGCCCAACTAGCCTCCCGCGGCGCAGGAATGCAATTACTACTGACCTAAATCACTCCCAAGGCTGCTGCACTGCGCGTCGCGCTGCTGTAGTTACTGACTCACTAGCGGCACTACACACACACACACACACACACAAGGACACACGGACACACACACACGGACACGTGCGCACACACTGGAATGTATATGGACACGGCGTGTTCACAAGAGCTCGCACACTGTGCGTGTGTGTGTGTGTGTGTGTGTAAACATGGCAGACAGTTTCTGGAACCGATGGCGTGTAGTTAAGCAGGCCGGAGCCGGCTCGGGCCGGAGCCGGCTCGGGCCGGAGCGGGCTCGGGCCGGAGCGGGCTCGGGCCGTTGCAGGCTCAGACCGGTCACTCAGTGGACTATTATCCTCTGGGTTTCCAGGTGACATGCATCTGAGATAATTCGCCTCAGTGTTGAACGGTAGCCTCAACACGGAGCTTATGTCGGTATGATCCTATCACCGGTGGCGACCCATTGTGTGGCAGGTTGGGGTGTGTGCGCTAAGTGTCTGCTCTGAGGCCTAACGTTGATATCAGACTTAATCTTTAAATCCTCACCCTGACCTTGATTTGTAAGCGATATAATGTGTCAGCAACAAATACAATGCGCTGGCAGCGCTAGGTGCTAAAGTAAGCCTGTTCAGCGCCAGGTGCTAAAGTTAGCCTGTGCAGCGCTAGGTGCTAAAGTTAGCCTGTGCAGTGCTAGGTGCTAAAGTTAGCCTGTGCAGTGCAGGTGCTAAAGCCAGCCTGTTCAGCGCTAGGTGCTAAAGTTAGCCTGTGCAACGCTAGGTGCTAAAGTTAGCCTGTGCAGCGCTAGGTGCTACAGTTAGCCTGTGCAGCGCTAGGTGCTTCAGTTAGCCACTACAGGGCTAGTTGCTACAGTTATCTTGTGCAGCACTAGGTGCTACAGTTAGCCTGTGTAACACTAGGTGCTACAGTTAGCCTGTTTAGCGCTAGGTGATAAAGTTAGCTCAAGCCTTTGGATCATGCCTTAATAAAATCTCACTAGCGTCTTCAAACTAACATTATAAATTCAGAACTAAAATATTCTTCGAATGAGGTTGTATGAAACCCTGTTAAATGTTTTATCACATTTTTTATTCAAAATAGTATTATTCTCAAAAAGACATCTTCTTTTTTGTCCGGACTTCCTGAAGATGGAAAAACCTTTTTTATTTATAAAAGGTCATTTAGTTATCCGTCAATAATTTAAATTTCCTTCACAAGCCTTTGGTCTCCGTTGGAGGATGAATCTTTAATAGTGCGCGGACATGCCTGGCTGTGTAACCTAGGCACGTTCATTCTAAGGAGGTTTACTGAATACACACAGCCATATGCTAAGTTAACTTATGAACGTTTTAGAATGGAATAAACTGAAATTGAAAGTAGTCCAGCAAATATCAAATTATTAACTTCCCTTTCGTGGAATAAAGATTTAGGGAGAATAAAGACATAGGGGATCTCCCTGCATTTTTTTGTATGTTGTACGTCCTGGCCCTTAGAAATAGTACTTAGCTAGGATAAGATGCTACAAGATGCTATCTCTGTTGTATCCGGGGAATGGGTTAAACTAGCGATTGTAAGAGCGTGACACTTGTTTCTATGAACATCCTAACTGTACCGACAGAGATATATTGTTGATCTCTTTCTTCTGACAAATGGACTTATTGTAAGTCGCTTTGGATAAAAGCGTCTGCCAAACGCCGTGAATGTACATGTAGAAAATCCGGACTCCAGAATGGCCTAAGGTGATGAACAGTTGACTTTTCAACCAACTAAGCTGTTGTGGCAATATTGTAGCATCCATTTACGGAAGCGCTTCAGATTAATTGGTATCTTGATTGCAAAGTTCATAATTGTGTTTATGAAAAGAAGGTAGTATTTTTTTTATTTTTGGCGTAAAGATAAGTGTTCCCCTTGTGAGCGATTTATTTTTACCAGTACAAATTAAAAACCATTAAAGAGGATCTGAGGGTGATGATTTGAAAGGAATAGAATGGTAGAAAATATAATTATGCACAATAGTAGATAAGATTGTCTTTGTTTCTTTACTATAGCCGATAGTAATGCATCCATTAGTTCTGATACTCTACATTGCCCATTATAACTGTACCAAAGACTTCCTAGTACTTTGCCCATTAGTACTGCGATGTATTTGTACTATGAACCAAGTACTGCGTCAATGCAGAGCCACCCATAATCATCATACTGGGTACTATACCTAGCAGTCCATCTGTTGGTACTGTACAAAGTACTGCCTTGATAAGTACTGTACGTAGTACTGTAGATTTTGCTACTGTTCCTAGTATTGTATGTAGAAGTGGACCATTTGGTACTACACGTGGTATTGTACGTAGTACTGTAGCTTTTGGTACTGTTCCTAGTACTGTACCATTGTTTCTACACATGGTATTGTAAGTAGTACTGTGCTTCAGGTTAGACATGTGTCCAGTTATAAATAGGGTTAGCCTGGTGGGAGAGAGAGAGCCCAGGTGGATCCTGGGAGATATTCTCCGGGCTCTACCGGCTTCCTCCATGGTAACCAGACTGCCGCGCTGGCCCACAGAACAAGCACTTAGGAGGGCCCTGACGGAGAGCCCTGGCTCCTGGCAGCTTCCTGCTGGGGGATCTGTGTCAGAGAGAGTACTCTGGCTGGGAGTGGGCAGGCGAGGATAACACTGGTGTGGTGAGGTCACTGCTCCCCGGAGAGGAGGGGGTTTGTTGGGGGCTCGCTCTCATACTCTGGTGGGCACTAGGATTTGCAGACGACATTTAGCATTTCGCGCTTTTCTAACCAGTGGACGCTCAAAGCGCTTTATAATATTGCCCTCACATTCACCCGTCCATGCACACATTCACACACCGACGGCGGAGTCAGCCACGCAGGGCGACAGCCGGCTCGTCGGGAGCAGTCAGGGTGAGGCGTCTCGCTCAGGGACACCTCGACACGGAGCTGGGGATCGGACTAGCAACCTTCCGGTTACCAGCCAACCCGCTCTATCTCCTGAGTCACATGCCATCATATGTCTTACCAAATATTATTATTATCATTATTAGCGATTCAGCTGACGCACTACTTTCACCCATAAATGATGGCACCATATGTTGATGGTAAAGTACCGGCAAAGTATCGGCAAAGTGCCGGGACTTTGATGGCGGCGTTTTGATGGACTCCCGCCGTTGGCCTATTTATTCAAATGGGATCAAAAGTATTCTCTTGGAAATTCATCCATCTTAAAGTGAAACAAAGAGCCTTTTGAGTGTTTAAAATGACTTTTCCTTTGACCTGGGCGAACCCTTTAGAATTGAGCTTAATGCTCTCCGGTTCTGTGGAGATTCCTCACACCTGATAGCAAATTGCTCCATGTCCCAACATTTAATGGCAGTGATAATTTCATCTTTATCTTTCGAGTTCCTACATGAGCCATTGAAGCCAAATGCTCCCACCTTCGTTATCTTAATGGACTTGACATTTAATAAATTGCTTGGTTTTATTTGAATATATATATAGAGAGCGAAATATAATACTTTAAAATTGAGTAATTTCGTTTTTTTTTTTATGAATGTGAATTAACTTCTGAGTCTAACTGTCAAATATCCATTTGGAAGGCAGGCAGACGGGTGGCAGAGGCATGATGAGTTCACTTCAGTCCAATCACAATAGACTGGTCAGGTTGCAATAGCTCACTACCTGTCAGCAGTTCATTCATAAAATGAGACATTGTCGGTGAAAGGCATTCACTCTTACAGTGCAAGGTTTGCACTTGAGAAAATAATCTTGCCTTTACCAAAGCTTCATACAAGAAGAGATCCAAGATCCTTAATATAACTGCAGTGGGGAGGGTTGCAGGAATGGTACTAATTGTTTTTGGCTGTGTTTTTAAGAGTTGTCATGGCTGCAAGTGTCGCCTGGTTCTTAATGCATGGAACCCTCTAGATTCTAGAACATCCTCTTCGTGATTCAATCATCATTCCATAGTCGGTGTAAAAAGATGTTTTTTTATATTGTTGTTTACGAATGCTCGGCCCTGAAAGTAAATATTTAAGTGGCACTAGTGTATAGTTGTGCTTTTATTTTGTAATTTTTATTAAAGGTTTAACTCCCACTGCTCTTGCTAAATATGAATAATATTGTGCGTGTCAATATGTCCGCAGTGATGTCTTTTCTTCGTCTTAAATGTTTTGAGGCTTTGCGAATCCAACTGAGATGATCTGGTGGTGTAAAAATAAAAAGCGGCAGGTTTTAATTAATCCTTTCAAACTTGTTCACAAGTTCAGAGTTTATCTTGACATTTACCTGCAAGCATAAAGTAGAATGTTCAAAACGCAAAATGAAATTGCTTTAAACTATTTATACCCTCTTATTAAAACGGTTTTAGTTTCAACATCTGGTTTTCATTAAACATTTTTAAGTGAGAATTGTGCTCTCAAATAAGATCACTCTTTAAATTAGGGTTGAATTTATAGAAGACTATCATGTGCCATCATGCTAATCATCCGTGTTTTCTCTTAAACATTAAAACGTTACACACCATGTAGAATCAAGAAACGCTCAAGTGTCTGCTATATTCATAAAACATGTGGCTATGGTGTTCGATCCCCGCCAAAAGATTCTGGGTTTCATCCCCAAACCCAGTCGACCTCAGTAGGTCTCCTTCATCTAGGAACACCCACCCACACACGCATACACAGTTGCACACACGCACGCACGCACGCACACGCGCGTGCGTGCGTGCGTGCGTGCGTGCGTGCGTGCGTGCGTGCGTGCGTGCGTGCGTGCGTGCGTGCGTGCGTGCGTGCGTGCGTGCGTGCGTGCGTGCGTGCGTGCGTGCGTGCGTGCGTGCGTGCGTGCGTGCGTGCGTGTGTGTGTGTGTGTGTGTGTGTGTTGTTGACTGACTGAGGGGGGCGGGGCTCCCTCTGGTATTCTTCGCTCTGCGTGGGGGAATCTGACACCGTCAATTTATCACAACTAAAGAAGTCCCCAACACGCACAAACCCAGAGTCGTCACGCACACTCCTCAAACACATCACACACACACACACCTCAAACACATGGCACACGCTGCACACATCTGGGCCCTAGGGACCCCCAACCCCCCCCACCCCTACCTGTATTTAATCTAAATGTAGGACATTCCCTACGCCACAAATAGACGTTTCAGCCTCCTTTTGTTATTACTATTATTCGTATTATTAATAAATAAAAACTTTAGGTTTGTCACTTTCAGGCAAAAGTTTATTTCTGCCTTTAGATATAATTCTTTATATATTTTTCTTTATATTTTTTGCTGATAATTATTGTGACAGGAGTGAAATGTCAACGATAAATGTAGAATTCTAATCAACTGAAAAAATAAATGTATAAAGTCATCTTATTCCTGGTGACGACTCTGCTGTCTGAGTTCACTGCTTTCATAGTTTAACCCCAGACCTTCTCTCTCTCTCTCTCTCTCTCTCTCTCTCTCTCTCTCTCTCTCTCTCTCTCTCTCTCTCTCTCTCTCTCTCTCTCTCTCTCTCTCTCTCTCTCTCTCTCTCTCTCTCCCGCTCTCTCTCTCTCTCCTCTCTCTCTCTCTCTCCTCTCTCTCTCTCTCCTCTCTCTCTCTCTCTCTCCTCAAACCGTAGTTTAACCCCTTCTCTCTGTCTATCCTCAGACCGTAGTCTAACCCCTTCTCTCTGTGTCTCCTCAGTGTCTGCTCCTCAGTGACCTGCTCCTCTCCTCTCCAACATCAAGGTGAGTCCTGCTCTGTCGATTCCTGTCCTGTTATCATGTAAACATCCCCCATCGATGATAAAGAGAACTATTTAGTCATGGTCTCACGAAAAACATCCACCGGGAAGTGTAGCCACTGAAATCAAAAGGTTAGTTCAATCATTTTCTATTTTGGTTATTGGTGGTTTAATGTAATTAAGAACAATAAAAGAGCAATTAGACAAGAAACTAGATATTTTTCACAAAAAAAACAAGATCTAGTCCTAAATGACTCAGCCACCCGAGTGCACCTTCTCGTCAGGGGATGAGCAGCTCTCGGTCGAGGGGGTTCTCCGACGGGTTGGGATTATGCGGCAGGGAGAAGCTAGCAGGTTCCACCGTCCAGATACATTCCCCTGCAGTGGCGCTCCACGGCGGCTGTGACCTCCACCAAGGGCTGGCTGTGACCTCCAGCCCCGGCCGTGTATTTGTAGCCCAAGGGTCGTGAGTTCGATCCCCGTCATCGGCTAGTGTCCTGGAGTGAGTTGCGTACTTGTCTGTCCACGTGGTTAAAGCCTCGCTCTGAGGGGATGTTTAACAGACAAGAACCTATTCAGAGACGTCCTTTACGCACACTGGAGGCAGAATGTTTGATATATGCTGAATGGCGCTGCTGCCGTGACCATCAACGCACGCAGTTGGAGAAAAGATTATTGTGCGTTTACATGACATTCATTATTGTTAAATCCGTCCCAAATGGTTGCACATTTGTTGAATATGTTTTATATATTTATAACATTTATAAGGCACATGCTCTTACACCAGATGAACAACTATACATAACTCATTAAGGACAGGCAGATTTCAGACAAAATCGGACATATCATGCAAAAGGACTTATCTGCTATTCTTTTGCCAACTATGAGTTTGGTTTTAATGCCACATCGCCATGGAAACCACAGGCTCCTACTTAAAGTTGAAGCGTCCGTGTAACAGTAGCCGTTGTGAGTCCATATTGGTCAACGATGTCATTCGAAGACATTCTGAAAGTAGTCGAGTCGGGCACGGTCGCCCGGCCTCAACGTGTTTGGTACTTGATGAGGTTTCCCTGTAGTGTCATGCGACCCCCCCCCCCCCCCCCCCTCTCTCTCTCCCAGCATGCCCTGGGGCTTCGGCCCTGGGGAAAGAGGCGGGCCTTGTGGTAATCAGATGGTGGTGTTTCCTCTACCCTGAGACCAGACGCTCATGGTTAAACCGGTCTGGGTTGTTGTGCACAGGAGAAGTTTGTAGAACTTCCCTACCTTATTTAGAGAAGTGGGACGCAGACAACGTCACGGTGTGGAGAAAAATATATAGACCGGGGCCAAATGGAAAGGGAAGAATAACCAGAATGTGTGGTTTGGATTGTACCTAAACATTCAGTTGATCAACATATCAACCCCAATAAATGCTAACTGGAATGTATTTATATGGTGCTTCTCCCACCTTTGGCCTCTCAAGGCGATTTACAATGAGTGCCTCAGATTCACCCATTCATTCTCCCATTCAATCGCGCATTCATGAAACCATTCATACATACATTTATACACACTATTCACCCATGTTATCAATCATTCATAAACCCATTCATACACACATTCATTCACCCATGTAATCAAACATTCATAAACCAATTCCTACACACATTGATGCACATTCAATAGCACATTCATACACCCCTTCATTCACCCATTCAGCTCGTCGGGAGCAGCTAGGAATGGTGTGTTTGCTCTGAGACACATCCACAGTTAGCAAGGAGGAGCTGGGGATGGAACCAGCAACCTTCCAGTTGCGTTTGTGGCCCTCCTGCAGTCTAGTTAGGCTCATTGCCCAACTAGCCCACCTGCAGTCTAAGACACACTCGTTAGGCTCATTGCCTAAACAACCCTCCTACAGTCTGAAATGTGCCTAACTAGTTTGGGTTGTTGCCTAACCTTAGCCCCCTAGCAGTCTCCAAGATGTGCTAGTTTCCCTCGTTGCCTCACTGTTGAAGAACAAGAGTGTTTAGGAGAAGGCTTGAGTGTTTCTTGGTCGTGACTTGCCCCGGGGTCCGTGTTGGATCGGGGTTTTAAATAGCGGCGCCTCTTTATCTGAATGGACGCGGTGCTCTAGATACCTCCGGCCCGTCTGGGGAGCGGGTCTGGGGAATTGTCTTCTGCCCTCCTTTTTAGGAAATATTATAATCGCTCGCTTGTGTTCGTTACCAAAAAGTCATTCGTCTCAGTCTCAAGTTCATCATGTCTACATCGATTAAGTTACGCACTCCGCGGCCCAGTCGAAGTTGATTTAGCGAGCGGAAGGAAGTCGCTTCCGTAGAGACACTCGTTATCTGTGACTAGCATCACAACAGCTGCTTGTCTCATAGTCTGACCAATTAACTGTACATCCCAGCCTCTTAACCACCAGTTGAAGTTGACCTTGTCCATTTTATGGACGCCACATACTGTTTTCTCTGTGTAGCTCTTAATCACATGAACAGTCTCAAAGGGCATCATAGGCCATCTAGTCATGACAACCCTTAACCCTAGAAACTCCCTTAATCGTCAAGAGGGAACGCAGGGGTGTTTAGGAGGGCTATGGGTGACCCCATCACAGCCGCACCTGGCCAGGTGACCCCAAGACAGAAGCATGCTCATACAGAAGCTGTGTTCGAAATCGTTCCCTATTCACTCACTCACTATTCCCTATGTTTTTGCCGTCCCAGTATTAGTGAGTTGTTGTTTGTCTCAGAGTGGGTCTCCGTGTGTTCGGGGCGTAGAGCCAGTGAGCTCCAGTCCGTCCTTCCTCAGGAGATCTTTGAGGGATCCTGTGAGTCATAGATACGGGGTCTTTCCACTCGGATACGGCCGGCCAGACCCTCGGGTTCAGAACTCTTCGTCTTCTTTGTGCATTACATTAACGTGTTGACGACTCACGTTCTGTAGGAAAACATTTACATTACCTTTTTGTTTTTGTAGGAAAACTAAAAAGGGGCATTTTAATGTTTTTTTAATGTCTGCTACCTTCTCCTGTGTCGTCCAAATGTCCGGTCTGGGATTAATTACATACATCTTGTACCAAACACCTGTAGGATGAGACCTACAGGAATAATATGTTGTAGAGGTGCACATGTATCAGGCATTACATATACATTACTACACATACATTAGAGAGGTTCTCCTCTTCCAGGACCTGTCTAGTGTACCTCCCCATACATTAGAGAGGTTCTCCTCTTCAAGGACCTGACTAATGTATGTGTACCTCCACATACATTAGAGAGGTTCTCCTCTTCCAGGACCTGTCTAGTGTATGTGTACCTCCACATACATTAGAGAGGTTCTCCTCTTCAAGGACCTGTCTAATGTATGTGTACCTCCACATACATTAGAGAGGTTCTGGAAGAGGAGAGCCTGTCTAATGTATGTGCATCTCCACATATATCAGACAGGTCCTGGGACAACCGGGGGTCAACGATGTACAACAACAAAGTGCAGGCACGGCGTGTACCGTACGACCAAAACAAACATTGCGTGTTTTGCGTGTGTGATTGCTGTGCGATCAGCCGCCCATCTGCACTTCACCAAATCAGCCAGGAGGATCCAGTGATCTGTGGACAACACGTCAACAGGACCCGGCGGAGATCGGCAAAGCTGCGGCTGATTAAGAGCGGTGTTGACGCCGGGGGCCGACTGGCCCGGGCCAGTTTTAACCGGATTAGCACTGCTGAGTAAACGGCAACAGCGAACGGTCAATTAAGTATCACGGAGAAGTGCAAAAACACATCTGGGGAGGGCGGAAGTTTCCTTTTCAATTAATCTTCTTTGGATGGGTCCAGGGGCCAGGGGTCGGGGGGAGACGGAGGGAGAAAGGGAGAGGCGAATCGGGAGATTAACGGGCTAACCACTGGGACCTAAGCCTAAGACTCGTCGTTTAAAAACAGGCGGTCCGACGCCCGCCAAATGTTTTTGGACAAACAGATTGTCGGCCCTTTTGTGTTTTTCCCGCTCAGAGGTTGGGAACGAAGGATGGAAATGTCATAGAAATAGATAAGAGGGATCCTAGAATGATTCACGGTTGATCCGACGATGAGTCTCCAAGTTCATGATTAATGTCGAGGTCTTTCAGCTGGCCTGGACGAAGAACAGGTTTTAAACTGACGTTTGAAAACGGATCCAACTGACATTCAGTTTTCTTGAACGATAAATAAACAATGAAAACGACATGTGTATATATATTAATAAATATAATTTAACAGTAACCCTACATTTTACATTAAAACCCCCAACAATCATTGTAAAATGTGGTTCTGTACATATATTTAGAACTTAATGTGATTATTGCCAGAACCTTCCAAAAAAACAAAAAAAACATGATGAATGTTATTTTGGCATTATATATTAATAAATGATGTTTTACATTAAACCTACATTTTTACATTAAAAAAGGCAACCACAGATAAAGTTGACTAGTGACTATAAATACATTTCACCGTCTCCTCAACCCGTTTCTCGTTCTGGCAGTTGGGGAAGGAGCAACACTTGGCAAAGCCAGGTGTTGCGTTCCTCAGCGATCCCGCGTCGTCTGGCAGTGTGTTTGACAGGATTGTTTAACGTAAGCCTCTGTTTTAACGCGTTATTGTGCGCTCGTCCTATTCACCAGGGGACAGGAGGTGAAGAAATAATACAGATCATTGGCTGATTTCCCCCCATTGTTTGTGCGTTTGTGTGAGTGTGTGTGGACCGCCGCCAAAGGAATGCGGAGACAGATGGGAGAGGGCCTGGCTTGTGGTTCCTGAGCAAGACGAGTTGGAGGTTGGAGACAATGTCTGAGAGTTAAAACGGAAAAACAAATCTAAATCCAGCTGCTTCTCTTCATACCATCTTTTCTACCGTAAGAGTGAAATCGAGGCGATTCCGGAGGCTACGGCACCGGGGGAGAATCGACTGTCGTCCACGCGCGTCAAACGTTTCTAAGTGTGTGTGCGTGTGTGTATTCGAAGTGTGTGTATTCGAAAAAATTAAAATCCTCCTGAGCTGCGATTTCCCTTCCTTAGCGTCTTTTATAATCTGTTCTAAAGGGATTCTCTTCGCCGAAGTCATCCCCATTCTGCCAACAACAAAATGTTATCAATAATAAGTTGATTCGGGGCCTCTCCTCGCCAGCAGTGCGGCTGAGGGGGGATTACGTGGCCGAGCCCAAATCCAGTTTAAGAAGGAATGTGTATCGCTCACGGAGGATTCAGGGGATAAGCCTGTAATGTGGAGAGGCTGTCGTAGGGCCAGGCTCACGCCGTCTACCATTCACTTAAAACCTCTTCCTCCTCCCCTTCTCGCGGGACCCTCGGAGCGAGGAGACGGCGTTCGTTAGACGCACCCCGCGACGCTAACAGACGTTGGTCGGCGCCACCTCTTTTGGCATCAGACGGTCTGTTGTGTACAAAGAGGGTCCATCACCTTGTCTGGCCGGCGGCTCAAAGAAGGGTGCGCCTGGCAGACTGCGGGCATCGAACTCAGTGCCTCGGTCTGGGAGTCAATCTCCCTCACAGCTCTGCCCTCGCACTTGACCGACTGGAACCTACTGGAGGTCGAAGTGACGTCCATTCAGTCCCATTCCATCAGTCCAATATCGTCTCAACGATATCTAACGTCGACCGCCCCACTACGCCGCAGTGGGAGAACGGGTCCTTTCAGATCAGAGCGGCATCGGCCCATTGGTTGAGTCAGAGTTCACACATACAGCAGCGATGGAATTTTAATAGATCGCCGAACACCGTGAAGTTCATGAATTTGCTCTTCCAAGAACTTTCCAAAAAGTCCTAAAAATACACTCCAATATGGTGAGGAGAGATTACACACACACACACACACTCACACTCAAACTCACACTCTCTCTCTCTACCACCACCACCATCATTGAAAATGGCCTGTCTAATTGCAGACTAGATTGACTTCATCGTAACTCATTTCCCAAGATGGTGACCGCACCGGCAGTCATTGTGGCTCGTACACGGGCCTTATCGTTGTTTGTGCGTCCGGGGCGATAATTAAGTCCACCTCGACGATGGAGAAGGACTCCTGGCATCTCGGCGCTCCCTCGGAGACGGAGATTCCAGCGAGATTCCGATGGCGTTCTAAATTACACCGTAGCGTTGGGATTGGGTATTTGCGTCTTCCTGTCAGACCCCAGTGTGTTTAATTGTCGCCTGGATCGCGTGCTAACTACCCCTGTACGTTACACCGCCGGCCAGAGACACTCGTCTTCACAGCTCGGTCTGGATAGAGACATTGAGCTGGTTTACCGTGTCCGTTGTGAGGTGCCCTTCAAAACGAGTCTTAACTGAATCCTGATTCAGATGGATGACGGCGAGTTTGTTCGATGTTTGTGACTTTATTGTACTGATATCTCTTTCAGCCGGCCATTTTGTTACATGTAGTAGTTGCATATGCGTCCTGTTGTGTAGGTAGTGTCATGTTTGATTGTTTTCCCAGTATATCTCCCAGAAGAAAAGGTCCCGGGTTCAAACCGAGTTCTGCGGTTTCCATGTGAGGCGTCTCTGAGCTCGACGACACCTGGCTAATGCAGCTCAATCTGAAAGTGCTCTGTGTAGCTCCAACCAAACCAGTCTCTTTGAATAAAAGCGTCTGCCAGATGACTGTATGAAGGAAAAAGAGGAGGTACTGTGACAGCAACAGCTGCAGAGGTGATTGCGATGTGTTTCTGTCCTCGTGGCTTTTCAGGAGGGCTTAACCAATTAAGTGGGGTAGCGCAGAGCTAATCAAACCGCTAATATTGGTATGATCCTGTGTAGCGCTAATTACCGAGTTTGTCTGCGAACGCACGCTCCGTCTTTCGCGCTCAGAACGGTGTTTTGTTTGTCTCTGCGCTACGGTATCGATAAAGTTGGCAGAAGGTATGTGCACGGACGAGACGAGGTCTCGATGGCCTCAGATCTCCTCCCGCAGTTGGCGTTCTGCCTTGAACTGGAGTCGAGTGAAGTAGATATCTGTCACGGTATTGATTCGAGACCCCGTCTTGCTTAGAGTTTATGCTAATATATATTTTTAAAAGTCTTGTTATTCACCCCAGTGTTGTGGGTAGAGAGACGCGGTGGCGTCGGCTTGTTTGTGTGTTGTGTTTTTTATTTGTGATGTGTTTTTATTTGTGATGTATCTTCCGCTGTCACTCAGCCAAACTCCCGAGACAGAGTGGAAGATAAACTCCCGGGACCTTCTCATCTCCACTAGTCGTGCGGTGCAGAGCAAATACAGCCGGCGCCATTTGATACGTCCCCCGTGTCAATACACGCTGTCACTCACAATTAAAGTCGCACGCTGGTATTTACAGGCGCTGCTGTCATTAGGGAGCAAAGGCCAACCGACGCAACGGAAAACACCGGAACACTCGTTTCCAAAGCAGCCTTTAAAGAAGTTTTGGCACCGCGTGTAAACGCAGAAATTAACTTATGAGACGGGTTGTGTTTCCCAACTCCGAGCGGGCTGGTAGGAGCTGGTACTTTCTCCCGCTTTATTTCTCCGGGAAGATGAATTAAAACTGCCAGAATTTAATTTTATGTCGCCGGGCTGGAGAGGATGAGAGTGTGAAATACGTTCTTCGCTGGCAAGTGATTGTCGTGTTCATATTCTTGTGTAGAAGTGGAGTGTTACCAAACAAACGCAATGAGCTGTGATGGAATGTGTGCAATGAGGCCTTTCGATAATGTCAAACCACTAAGTCCCGAGACGGTTTGATGAGTCAATGGCTGTGAAGACACTCCGTCGCTCAGTCACGACGAGGAGAAGGAAACGGTTCTTCGGTGGACTGTGAGAGTAAATACTCACCTGCATCTCGACCTACGACCAGCGTGGAGGGACCTCAGTTTGTGCCCTCTAACGGGAGTGTCCGAGAAACGGGAGGGAGGGAGGGGGGGGGGAGAGACACATGAGGGAGATGAAAAAAGGGAGAAGGAGCAAGGGAGAGACGGGAGGGGCATAGGGAAAGTAGAGAGAGAGAGAGAGAGAGAGAGAGAGAGAGAGAGAGAGAGAGAGAGAGAGAGAGAGAGAGAGAGAGAGAGAGAGAGAGAGAGAGAGAGAGAGAGAGAGAGAGAGAGAGAGAGAGAGAGAGAGAGAGAGAGAGAGAGAGAGAGAGAGAGAGAGAGAGAGAGAGAGAGAGACCTTTTTAAGGCGGAGGATGAACTCTGGCTCACGGTTTAAACAGTTTAATCAGCTGGTGTGTGTGTGGCCCAGGGAGGTGTAGCAGCAGCTATGCGGTCCCCTCAGCCTCCTAATCTCATTGTAACGCTTATCAGCCGCTCGACACAATAGCTAATGGGGGGAAAACAAGCGGCTGTCTGCGTGTTAATCATTCCATTAACCCGCGCATTATCTGCACTCCTAATTACTCTCATTAGAGAGGGATTTGCACCCAGAGTGTGATCGCTTTCCCTCGCGCGCGCATGCAAACACTTGAACGCACAAACACACAAAAAACCCATGCACACACAATGGCACTCTAGATTTGCAGGATAGCACATGCCCATACAAACAGTTGCATGTGTACACACGTGCAAACACATGAGAGCACATCTACGCAAACACAAAGGCGCGCCAGAGTTGCACACACGCACATGCGAACAAGCATGCACACACACGCATGCAGGCAGGCGTGCACGCACAAGAGACACACAGAAACACACAGAAACACACACACACAGGTGCAGAGAGTTTTCGCACACAGACGGACACACACCACATACCACAGCACACACGCCCTGGGAGGGACTGGGATGGTTCTTCCAGTCAGCTGGGGCTGTGCCAGATGGAGTTTCCCTGTTTCTGAAACCACAACACCCTCCTCTGCGTCATCCTGCCGGTCGCTCCACAAACATCTCCATCGCCCGTCTCCTCATGCCACCAGAAAACACCCATTCATCATTTGAATATCACGAGAATCACAAGGCGCATCCCGTACAACGGCATTCACTGCGTTTCCCCAAACCGTCCTCAGACACTTGGGATGCTCTCCGTTAGTGGGTGACTCAATGTAAATAGTGGAATGTAAATAAGTGGCTATACGGGGTGCACAAAGGCCCTTTGAACACAGCCAGCGCTCTCCGTGCTTCAGATCAACCCAGGCAAATATTGACGCGGTCGGCTATACAAATGATCAGATGAAGAGAGCACGGATGGTGCGAAGACCGCAGTGGCAGTTAAAAGGTGCTATCTCCGATCTGCGGAGCTGATTGGTGCAGAGTCACCTGACCGCGCCGCCGCCCTGCGTGCTAATTAGACCGCGTGGCGTGGACGAGGCTGGTGAGCACGGCGAGCACAGGTAGCCCTTTGTTAGCGGACAGGTGACGCTAATCACGGGGACACGGAGCCGTTGGGAGCCGTTGGGATACCTTAGGGCCCCCAAACGATCTGATGCCGTGCCGTGAGGCCCCTGTGGATGACCTCATGGTCCTTGTGGATGACCTTAAAGGGGCGGTTCAGGTAGGGCCTGGTTCCCAAGTTAGCCTTGGTGTTCTTTATCGTTGGAGACAGTTTTCAACACATTTCATTCAGTCGTTCTTGTTGCAGAGTTCGCTCGTGCTAGGCCAGCGCACGGCAACGGGCAATACTAGCCGTCTAATAAAACAGTCTTACCGACCCCACAGTACACCCGAAGCAAATTAACTATAACGCCGGACGATCGATGTAAATGTCTGTGTTGATGGAATAATGTTAGAAATAAAACCAACCTTGCATTGCGTTGCATTTTGAGGGACTTGCTGTGTCTCGGCAGCAGTGTTATATGCCTGGTAGTAGGCTACGGCAGCGGCGGACTGATACCAAGGTTAAATTCTGCTGCTGCTTAGGCGGGCATTTCACGTGGATACCTGGTCACAAACCTGCGTAATGTCCTTCCGAACCCACCTTGGTATTGACGTTCAGTTTCCGAGCTGTAGAGGGGAAACTCATGCAGTGTATTTATGTTCTTGACCGAATCGTTCCACAGAAGCATGGCCGTATCTAATGGAAGAAAAGTCACATTTAAATGGACATAGTGAGGGTAATTCTGTGTTTTCAAATATGAATGGAGAAGGAAAGATGTTGTTGAGTCGATGTTCCTGCCCTGCGATGCCGTAGGCTGTTGTGTGTACAACAAACATTAATTATGTACACACTCTGAGACTTAAGTATGATCGCATTCCAGGTTCTAGTCAGCCAAATCAATATTCATCATATAGTACACATCCTGCAGAATAAGTAAATAAGAACACGCACTGTTTCAATATCAATAAGGAAAGATCTCCCAGAGATGTAAAGGTGCTTATCAGGTCTTCAGCCCAAAGCAACGTTATGTAACAGTGCACTGCGAGCTACGTTGTGCCCTCGGTCAAACAGTAAATGCTCTTTGGCAGGTGGAAACGTGGCAGCTTGTTGCCAAGGCCTGGCTATCTTTGATGGGCAGAGAAATAGATCTAGGCTGGAATTTGCAATCAAATAGGTTCATTTGGTTGAATCTTTACAGTTAGCAATGAAAGAACTAACAAAGCTCCCCTTTTAATATCCTTTACATGCTGTTGAGGCTCCCCTGAGCAAGGCTTTAGGTATTTCACATGGAGCGCTCATCTACCTGCAAGACAACATGCAGGATGTTTCTATAGAGAGTTTTCCTTATTAGATTACATTAGAGGAACTTGATCTAGTTAACAGGCGAGTTAATTTGGGATTCTTTCTTATTTTCCACTTCCTTCTCAACCTAATTTCTGCTTGGGTTGAATCTTTATCCGTAGGAACACAGCGAACACACTAATTAGTGGGAGGATGGCTGGTTTGTATTTGTAGACGTGTTCTTTGTTCTTTGATGCTTTATTCCACTTTTGGGGCCCCTCTCTGGGTGTGTTGGTGTCCCCGGCTGGGAGCTACAACGTGGAGTTTCACCAGCTGCTTTGTGTTGGGAGGAACCCTTATTGGATTGTAATTTGGCGCAAACAGAAAAAAAAGTAAAGGTAAGAGGTCACGCCAGGTTCAGGTGTGTTTAACCACTCTGATGAGGAACTCGAGGCATTAAGGAACGGCGATCAGTGGTGGTGGTGGTTTGCTAGAGGAAGGTGAGTAAGGGGAACCTTGTGGTCGTTGCTGGGGACGTTTGACACACTGCGTACTCAAAGGTGAGACACGCCCTTGACGTCGTTGTCGCGTGGCTGACGTGTCTGTAGTCATGTGTTTGGGAGGCGCTGAGCCGAGCGTACACAAACAAGAGTCTCCATGTACGATATGGAACAAACAAAGACTGCAGCTCTATTATTCTCCCTCAATATTCTTCCTGATATATCGTTTGTGTCTCTGTAAGTGAGCAAAAGTAATCGACTCCAGTACTCAACAACAGGGTTAGTCCAACCACAGGGGCTGCCTTGGTTGGACAGCCACACCGATGAAGAAACAGTTCCACAGGAGAGGGGTCAGACCACGACAACATGGCAGCCGCCTCGCCTCCACGGCTGTGGTTTCAGGTCGTCCCGGTCTCCGTAGGGGCGTGAAGGCTGTTGGCCCTCGGCCCGAACACGACACGATACTCGACCCTCGCTGCCGCTCGCTCTGTCGCCATTAAACATTCAGCGCTCCAAAGAGGTTCCCGAGCCCTGTTCGGCTAGTATTGATGTGTCAACACGCGGAGCCGTGCCGTCCGTCGGGGACGGTCAAGTATGAACCCCTCTGCACGCAAAACATGGCGGCTCCGTGATGACGGCTTGAACTGTGGGGCCCGGCCGTGTAGCGCCAGGCAGCGGCGTGGGGGAGGAGGGGGGGGGGGGGTCATGTTAGCCTGCGTTAGCCTGCGTTAGCCTGCGTTAGCCGCCTGCTCAGCCATTCAACCGGCTGGCTTCCGCTGCGGCTGCCCGCGCTAGCTCCGCTCGGCAACATCCCCCCCCCCCCCCCCCGGCAGATGGGGGACCTTTTAATTTTTAAAGCGGTTTGATCCACGCCGCTGACCATCGCTCCGAGTTCCCGGTTCCCTCGACGCCAGGCGCCGATCTAGCGACTGTGTGGGGGGGGGCGCGGGCGCGGCGGTGGAGCTGGAGCTCTGGTAGCAGGGCTGTTGTGATGGGTGTGCGCTGAGCCGAGGGTTTTTTCGGGGGGGGTTTTAGTGCCCTCCTGAGCAGGGTTTGTATCCTGCAGTCGGAGGGTAATTGACACGTTGTTGTGGGCTCAGAGCGGGCGGTCTCACTCACGCCTCGAGGTATGGATCTGTTCAAATAAATAGGAATGTTGGCACCTTGTGTCGTCCTCACAAGCAGAGGAGGGGCTAATTAGACAGATTAGTGGATTACACGGTTCATACAAAGACAGGTCATTAAGGAGCAGGTAGGGGTTAGACAGTACAGAGACAGGTCATTAAGAAGCAGGTAGGGGCTAGACAGTACAGAGACAGGTCATTAAGGAGCAGGTAGGGGTTAGACAGTACAGAGACAGGTCATTAAGGAGCAGGTTGGGGCTAGACAGTACAGAGACAGGTCATTAAGGAGCAGGTAGGGGTTAGACAGTACAGAGACAGGTCATTAAGGACCAGGTAGGGGTTAGACAGTACAGAGACAGGTCATTAAGGAGCAGGTAGGGGTTAGACAGTACAGAGACAGGTCATTAAGGAGCAGGTAGGGGTTAGACAGTACAGAGACAGGTCATTAAGGAGCAGGTAGGGGTTAGACAGTACAGAGACAGGTCATTAAGGAGCAGGTAGGGGTTAGACAGTACAGAGACAGGTCATTAAGGAGCAGGTGGGGTTAGACAGTACAGAGTCAGGTCATTAAGGAGCAGGTAGGGGATAGACAGTACAGAGACAGGTCATTAAGGAGCAGGTAGGGGTTAGACAGTACAGAGACAGGTCATTAAGGAGAAGCTAGGGGATAGACCTTGTTCTTTTTAACATTTCTGAAGCAAAGACATCTGCAGAGAATAGTAACAAAGAGTAGCATTATCATTCTATATAGCTACTTATAAAACTGACATGTATATATATTTATATATATATAAATAGATAGATATATGTTGGCCTTAACTCCAGTGAGCCATTGTCTAACATGAGTGCTCGTCTCTGACACAACCGTACAGCTTCCAGCGTTACTAGAAAGCGCATCAGTAGCTGAAGAACCAGACGTGTTCCTCCGTCTAGTTCCCTGCTTCAAACCCTTCCCTCGGCGTCCCTCCTTTTTCTGGGGGCATCCCTCGCTCGAACGTCTCCGCCGCGCGCCCATGAAAGACGGAGCCGCCGGAAAACACCTGCAGCTCTTTCCTCAACGGCCGTGACTGACAGCCGCAGACCGCGCCCTCGCTGAGCAGACGGGAAGGAACGCCGTCACCGGAGCCGTCCCTGCCTGCCACAGGGCTCTGAGAGCTGCCGACTGACTCCTCTGTGATGCGTTAAACGCGCGGCCTTTCACTCCGCCGTGGCGGAGCGTCTGGTGTGCACCTCGGTGTCTCCGGTCTCCGGACGACCTCGCACGCCGGGGGGTCGTGGGGGGGATTCCTCAGCGTGTCTCGGACGTGGGCCCACTTTCTTTGGGCGCTTTTGTTTTGTGTAGAGTACAATGTTTAAACATTTACGTTCATTCATTTACAATAAGAACATTTGTCAGAGGTAAGCTAAACAACAATATATCGCTGTCGGTACAGTGAGGATGTTCATAGAACCAAGTGTCAAGCACTAACAATCGCTAGGTTAACCCATTCCCCGTAAACAACAAAGATAGATAGGATAAGACGCTACACAATACTCAATACTTTTTAAAGGCAACTCTCAAGGCCTGAGGAACTCAGAGAGGGGAGGGGACGATTCTTAGAAAAGTTTCTGCTCTCTTCATGCCCTCGTTTTACAACTCTCAAATTGTACCTTCAGAACCTTTCAATTATTTATTAAAGGGGCTTTCAAGTGTGACCTACCACTATGAAACACTATTGTACAATACTTCCACTGGAGTCTGTAGTGGTTCATCCATGAGGTGCATAAAGACCTATTCTTCACCAGGACATGGTCCTCTTGTATCTCAGCATGGAGACTAGTACCTTGAGCGGCGTGAGGCTCAGGAGGTAGAGCAGGTTGGCTGGTCACCTGAAGGTTGCTAGTCCGATCCCCGGCTCCTTCGACCCTGGCTAGCTGGTGTCGAGGTGTCGAGGTGTCCTCGGGCGAGACGCCTCACCCTGACTGCTCCCGACGCGCTGGCCATCGCCCTGCGTGGTTGACGCCGCCGTCGGTGTGTGAATGTGTGCATAAATGGGTGATGTGAGGCAATATTGTAAAGCGCTTTGAGGGGCCACTGGTTAGTAAAGCACTATAGAAATGCAGTCCATATGGCTATATCCTATGAGATGATGTCGAATCCCCCCCTCGGCATGGAGAGCAGTACAACGGCGCAGTCTGTACTCTGTACGGCTGTCCTCCTGACCATTGGGTCTGTGTTCTCTAGTGTCTGACCTGGAGGGGCCGCAGCCAGGACTCCTCTAAAGGAACGTCAATCGACAGCTCTGTCTCCAAAGGTCACAGCGGCTTGTCTGCAGTTGGAATCGATCCAGGGGCCTTAATAAACTCAATAGAATGTGTTCTTACGCGTGAAACTGCCCTTATTTTGAGGCCATCTTAGTTCGGTTTTATTTTCGGAAACTGTAAACCTTCCGTTCGTCATACAAGCGCAGTTTGCCTTGCCTCCTCTCTTCCTCTTGAGCGGACAAACCCATCGTCTGGAGATCTCTGTATCAGGGAGCCAGTGAATCCGAAACCCTCTATTTTATTTATTTAAAAACGTGCAAATATGTTTTTCCCGTTTTTCACCTTCTCCCCAAAACACGACCGTGAACGTTCCGATCTGCTGCGGACGCAAAGATAGCTACGATAAGAAGTACTACTTTTAAGTGCCAGGGCGTACAACATACAATTAATGTGTACAATAAGTGCCAGGACTTACAACACACAACAGGTGTGTAAGAGGGGTGTGGGGGTGTAAGGGGTGAGGCTATACAGAGTCTGGGTGAACGTCCTGTTCTACTCGGGCTGGATCCTCACGCAGGCCTTTCTGCCGTCTCCCTCTCCTCTCTACATCCTCGTACGCCGGCCTATAGCGTGCCACCGCAGACGGGCCGGGACGCGGCTGCTGCCATATTGTGGTCCGACAGGTGGTGACGAGCCTGTCAACATGGCGGCGCAGCCTGGATGTACAGAAAGCTGTCCGCTGGAACCAGATGGGTGTCAGACTCGACAACCAGCAGAGCTTCAGATTTCTTGGGGACAAAATGACACAGAGATACTTACGTTTTAGATCGTTGATGTCTTCCGCAGCACTTTCCCCGCACCTTCTGAATCGATGTAATCGGCCCTTTTCAAAGGTCTATTTAAAATGTACTTAGATGAACACCTTCTTCAAGCGCCGTCTACCGAGACAGATTGTGCTTACTTGTTCCCTTCCTCGTGGAATCTCTCTCTCTCTCGCTCTCTCTCGCTCTCGCTCTCGCTCTCGCTCTCGCTCTCGCTCTCTCTCTGCTTTAATTAGGCGTGCAAACAGAATGTTTTCAGCGTGAATCGCTGCAACCAAGCTGGTTCATTTTCTTATGCTACATAAAGGCATTAAGTGAAGCTGGGAGATTGGGTTTGTATACACCGGCATGGCAGTACATACCGCATAAACAAGAGGACGTGTTCCCAGGCAAACGCGATTTAAAGACATGAGAATCATAAGTTCAATCATTTTTTCTTCTTTTTTAGATACATTTGAGAAGTTATATTGTAATGAGTAAGTTAATTATTAGTTAAAGAGTTTGGAAAGTGACCCATTTTAATCCTGTTTACCTGCTGTGTTCCACTAAGGTCGGAGGTCATGACTGTTGTCATTACCCTTGACCCTCTCTGCCTCACCCCAAACAGAGGAGAGGTGTGTTGGAGTCCATAGCCACACAACACACACATCTCTGTCCTGCTGATCGACACAGCGGCCCACTCGGCCCTCACAGGAGGACTTCTGTTGAATCTCTTTATCTTGATAAGACAATCAAATGTAATATTTCTTCAGCAAGACGCGTAACATTGACGTGATCTTTTTCATGAGATTTTTGAAAAAATATCAGTATAATAAATATTTTTTTAGGTCATGATTTTTAAGGCCCAATCCTGCGGGTAAATTCTGGTCTCACGGCCAAACCGTACAGGTCAGGGGATATGGACGTTGACTTTTAGTTTGGTTGAATATTAAATTACAACACAGATGGATGGGAATGAACACTGGTTAACGGATTCTCTCAAGGTGCTAAATCAATGGGCACGTTTCCTCGATAATCTGGCCTCATTCCAATGAGAGCAGAAGATGGTGCTAGTTTGGAGCCGAGCCTTGTTCAAAACTTTTGTCTGACTTTCATGCATCAGTGGATCCGCAGCGTACGACATGGATATCTCTGATCTTTCTCAAAAAGAGTGAGAACACATGTTTGACTAAAGTAAAGTC
Source organism: Gadus chalcogrammus (assembly GCF_026213295.1). Lineage (NCBI taxonomy): Eukaryota > Metazoa > Chordata > Actinopteri > Gadiformes > Gadidae > Gadus > Gadus chalcogrammus. The sequence continues at coordinate 17,185,642 of NC_079423.1, read as the reverse complement.
TGTTTTATTGCTGTGCCGAGGAGCCGTTTGGCTGCGCAAATCATTTGGCAAAACACAGAAATATAAAATAGCAGGTAGTGAAAAGAATGGTGTTTCATTCTGCACATAAATCCCTTTTAAGCGCGCCTTATTTACACATGCTAAGATCAATTCCCGCCTTTCTCCCTCTTCCAATCCCACTCTGTTCCGCTCGCCATTTGAGAGCCGGGAATGAAAGGCTGTCGCTCAGACAGCGGTGGGAGGGAAGGGGGGAGGGAGGGGGGGACGGATGGGAGAGGAGGGAGGGGGGGAGGGAGCGGGGGAGGGGGGGAGGGAGGGAGGGAGACACGAGCGCGTGCGGCTGAAACGCGGCATTAAAAGAAAACCGCAGTATCAAATGCGAGATCCATTCGGTGACAGCAGAGACGGTGTGGATTTGAGCAGATATTAAAAGATGATTGTGCGTGGGCCCTTTTTGTTTCGTGTTTTTTTTTTCTTCTCTGCGCGCTGTGCGCTCCAAAGAACCCAAGTTAAGCCGCGTATCAGCAGCCTGCTCAGAACAAAGTGAAACATCTCAACAACGCAGACCAACAAACAGCGCGCACACAAAGAGGCGGCAGACATGTTGTATAAATAGTTCATCTTTCAAGTGGTTTGAGAAACGGGGGATGGCGAAACACTGCGCGTTTCTGTCCTCAGCCTCGCATTCATGTTCGCCTCTGAACATGAAGTGTTCACGATAATAATTCTTGTTCCACAGGCAACGAAACACTCTAATACAAATAAAACGAAAAGGGGATAAAAGTTCAATGCCTGAACTCTTTGAAAAAAAAAAAAGAAATGATAGAAAGGGCTGGGATGAATTTAATATTTTACATTTACGCATTTTATGAGGACCTCCGAAGGCTCTTGTTCTTCCTATTCTGTCCGATGGCCAGAAGACAGATTTGTCCTCTTTCGGTGACTTTTAGTGTGAACACTGAAAATCATCGGGGGTTGCATCAGAGTTGCAAATACCCCCTCAATCGCTCTCGATCTTTACGCCGTTTGATCCCACAGTACTTTCTTTATTGTCTGCACTTCTTTGTCTTGCATGTGTGTTATAAACTGCTGTCTGCTCTGGCCATAAACGCATAAAAAAAAGCCTTAAAGGGCGAGAGTGATTGAAAAGGGCCTGCGCAGATTGTCCACGGACAAGAAATCTGCTCCTGATCCATGAAAATCAATGGGGCCAGCACCGTGAAGCGATCTCTGAAACTGCTCCTTTTAGGATCGAAACGACCCCTCTAATTTCCCTTCAACCGGAAAAGTTTGGTTCACAATTCCAGTGATGGTGCGGTGGTATTTGTTTTGCGTGCTGGGGCTTTGAAGCCCCTCTGTTCTGGCCTTGGGATGCATGCATAAGATGTGGATTTTTGGTCATGATTTTTTACCGGCTACAAAAATCTCTCTACTGAGACTGGAGACTACCGCTGGCATTTTCCTTTTTGATTCTCTCTCCTTTTTGTAAGCTTTTTATCTCAAGGTCCCCCTAGAATCGCTTCACATATCAACTCCGCTAATGAGAGCTGCGCCAATCGCTCGGCGCTCGCCGGGATTTGAGGAATTATTGTTGTCGTGAAGTAACTTTCTAGATATGTGTGTGTGTGCGTGTGTGTGCAAAAGCCTTGGATGAAAACCTGGCTACACAACCCTGTGTGTGTGTGTGTGTGTGTGTGTGTGTGTGTGTGTGTGTGTGTGTGTGTGTGTGTGTGTGTGTGTGTGTGTGTGTGTGTGTGTGTGTGTGTGTGTGTGTGTGTGTGTGTGTGTGTGTGTGTGTGTGTGTGCAAAAGCCTTGAATGACAACCTGGCAGCAGAAGCCTCCTAATAAAGGAGTTAATCACAGGGTGCCACACTGCGGCGGGGTCTTTGAACCAGTGGATTCCACCGTATCGGTGACATCACCTTTAGGTATTTGGCCGCTGCGGTTATCACAAGCCGTCTGACGGGCTGAGAGCGTCAACATACAACCACACAGTCGATCAAACATAGAATCCGACACACAAGCCGACACACAATCCGACACACAATCACAGGACAGCACGCGGCAGTGTCGTCTCGGTTTGTGAGAAGGCCTGACTCACGACCAAGGGCCTTTTGCAACCAGCCAATCAGAGACCAGGGGGGGAATAGAGGGGCCATGTTGGTATCGGGTCCATGTTTGGGCATTTAGGAAGACGGGTCTTCGGAGGACTGATACTGGGGTGCATTCCAACGCGCGTGGTGCGGGGTGCGTTCCAATGTGTTGACGTGCGCTCTCCGGTTGCAGATCATGTGGAACCAGCCCAGCGGCGACGAGCCCCTCGGCCAGGTCAGCGCCCGCGTGGAGACCACGCCCGGCAACGCAAGCATCTCCGTCTCCCAGCAACAGGCGCCCAAGAAGTTCGCCCCCGTGGTGGCGCCCAAGCCCAAGTTCAACCCGTACAAAGGAGACTCGGACGCAGGTGAGGACGTCCCCTCTGCCTCCTTCTGATTCGTCCTGGTCTTTAGTGTCGGTTTCTGTATCCCCTCCCACCTCTTTCCTGTTACTGTCTTTTCGCCATGGCGACCGTCTCTCCCGTCTGATCGATGAAGTTCCACCTCGTCTTATTCTTCTCCTGTCGTACCGGAAACGACTCGTCTGTTTTTACACATAAAGATGGAGGCAGCAGTCCTACCAGAGGGTTTAACTGTTTAAACAGACGCAGTCGTACGTGAGCGAGGTCAGCTATTGGGACGCTTAATTAACCCATAGGGTTAATTGACAGCGGTCAATGGGCGGGGTAAGGGGAAAGGGTAAGGGGTAGAAATGGGATTGGGCCTTAATTAGCCCATAGCCCTCTGAGGGTTCATTGATCTGAACCACTAACGAGCCACTTGACCGTCGGACCACCGAGGGTTAATTGATCGGCGTCACGTGACCTCAAACCATGAGGGTTTATTGATCTGATTCACGTGATTGCTAGACCACTGAGGGTTAAGGCCCAATCCCATTTCTACCCCTTACCCCTTCCACTTACCCCTTCAAAACAAGGGGGAGGGGTAAGGGTAAGGGTTAGAAATGGGATTGGGCCTAACTCTTCTCCACTGCCTCTATCGGCAGCCAGCCAGTGTTTTGTTTGATCTCTGGCCGCGAGACAGAAGAGGGGGAGGAGCCAGACACAATGAGAGAATTGCTTTACCTGTTTCAGATATATGCAAATCGTGTGGGGAGATCTGCCCTGACCTCAGCGGCAGCAGCCAATCACAGATCAGATAAACCCTTGTGTGTGTTCACATCTGTTGTCCATAAGTTGGATAACAGTCTGATTGTTTGATGCAAATCAAGAGGACTTTCTGTTAAGTGTGTGTGTGTGTGTGTGTGTGTGTGTGTGTGTGTGTGTGTGTGTGTGTGTGTGTGTGTGTGTTACAACAGGTCAATGAGTTCGATGTCTCTTGTTTGCTCCAACTGGGGACCAACTGATTATTTATGTAACATATTTGACGGGCTTTTTATGCCTTTATGGACCAGACTTTATGAACAGGAAGTGGCTAGAGACAGGAAAGAGGGGGGAAGACGAGAATGGGAACAACGAGAGCATAGGACCGGAGGCGGGTATCAAACCCGCGGGCGCTAAGAGAACCCTCCATGCTTTCTAACATGAGAGGTGAACCATGCCAGTATAACTCATAAATCATAACCTCCACCTTCCTGTGGTTAACCCGTTCTGTTCCGCCGGCTCTGCCAGCGCTGCGTTCAGTCTGAGGATCAGAAGGACCGGTCTGTCCTCCGTCGTCTGGCTCCAGGATATTGTTGTATCTGATAAACCTATCAATAAAGTTTTGAACCCCAGCCGTCGGAGCCACCAGGTCTGGTGGCAGCGTTCCTCAAGCTGACGGGCCGCTCGTTAGGCGCCCGTTGGTCGCTCGTTAGAGGCTCGTTAGAGGCTTGTTAGACACTCAACGGCTGCGGTGGAGAGGAGGGGTCCCCAATATGGCCGCCGGGCGGACTAGACCTACAGTGAGCTGCCTCCTGGCTCATCTCTGGGGTTTACAGTTGTGAGATAAACATGTTTGTGTGTGTGTGTGTGTGTGTGGAGGGGTCGGGCTGTGGTTTCCCCAAGTGTTGAAACAAAGAAATGTTAAAAGACAGTAAAAAGGCACATTTTCGCTTTTGACTCGATGACCTCATTGCAAAAAAATTCAAATAAATTCCCAGGAAATCAGGTGACGAGGTAGAACGTCGGCGGGCGTTTCATCTTAAAAGGGTTCTGAAATAGACCACAGGACACGGCTCTCCTTCTGTGAGGAACCGACGCCAGGGTTTCCGCACAGATGTTGGCATGCGGGGGGGGGGGGGGGCTCCGTGGGGGTCGGAGGTCGTCCGGGCCGTCGGAGGGAAGAGAAAGGGGAAGTGCTCCGGCAGCAGGCGGCGCCCCCGTGCTGCACGTCTCAGCGCAGCGCCGACTTTCGAAGCATTTCCTCAGAACTACGTCTTCTCGTCGGAGCGGTTCCACCGTTCTGAGTCAGCGGCCCCGTGGGGGCTGTGCTGGGGCGGGGGCCGCTCCGGGCGCAGGTGGAGCGTATCACGGCCCGCGTCACGCCACTGCGAACGCTCTGAACCCTGTGACCCCGGGGTCAGGACGCAGTCAGCCCCCGCCCACGGAGCGCGCTCTGAAACCCGCACCACGGGTTTCAGAGAGGTGACGCGTTTTTGTCTTTTAACAAAGTTAGAAAGTTAGAAACACTTGACTTCCCCCTGTGGTTCCACACGGTTTCTTCCAGGGTGACGATGTTTTGGGATTGTCCCCGACACGTTGGGTCTGACGGACCGGGCTCAGAGTCCAGCACCCAGACCACCACACCGTTCAGCCCCCTCTTCCAGTTCATTTACATTCAGAGCATTCAGCAGACACTTCTATCCAAAGAGACTTACAATAAGTGCATTTGTCAGAAGAAAGAGAAACGACAATATATCGCTGTCGGTACAGTAAGGATGTTCATAGAACCAAGTGCCAAGCTAGAACAATCACTAGGTTAACCCATTCCCCGTAAACAACAAAGATAGCTCGTTTTTTTTAACAGATGCAAAACCCTTTTGTAAAGGCATCAACAAGTGGAAAGACTTCCACGCTCGGCGCGTTTGATGTCTGACGCCAACTTGGCACCTCGTACGTGCGTGTGCTCTGCCCTGCGTAGCAGAGAACCCGATAAGAGATCAGTGTATGCAAATCAGCGGTGTGTCTGTGCTCCTGTGAGCAGCAGCTGTACCTACACCAGAGTAGGGGGAGACGGAGCGCACGGAGCCCGGGACGGAGCTGGGCCTGCCCTGCACACATTGCTTCAGCGTAGAGACACACAGCGCAGTGTGTGTGAGTGTGTGTGTGTGTGTCTGTGAGTGTGTGTTTGAGCGTTAGTGAGTTTTTGAGAGGGTGGGTCTGCTTAGCTCAGGAGGTAGAGCAGTTGTCTTGTAACTGAAAGGTTGCTAGTTCGATCCCCAGCTCCTCCTAGCTGAGTGTTGATGTGTCCCTCAGCAAGACACTTAACCCTGACTGCTCCTGACGAGCTGGCTGTCGCCTTGCATGGTTGACTCTGCCGTCGGTGTGACAATATATGTATTAACTGATGTAAGTCGCTTTGGATAAAAGCGTCTGCTAATTGTAATTGTTATTGGTATGTATGTCCCTATGTCAGTGTGTGTGTGGGTGTGAGCGATTACGTGGTTATCTGCTCTTCAGGTCTGTGTGTGTGTTGTATATGTATTCTGTTTTTGAGCCTTAACTTTTCCTTTTGGTTTGTGTCTCTTAATCTTCATATTTATTCGTGAGCCTTTGCGTGTTTTAGTTGTGTGCGTGTGCTTGCATATGCGTGTGTGTTTGCATGCGTTTTTTTTGTATGTCTGTGTATGTATCTCTGCCTGTGTGTGTGTGTGTGTGTGTGTGTCTTTGTGTATGTCTGTGTGCTGCCCTCCAACGGTACGAGGGCTCCTGGGACCCGTTCAGGTCTGAACCGTAGGAAGCTGTTAGGAAACAGCAGCGTTGACTGTTAGCTAAAACACGGCGTTCTGCTGGGAGCGCTGGCTGAGACCTCCGCTCGTCTCCTTCCACCCGACGGTACACTCCTCACCGTAAGGTTGGGGGAAAGTTTATACAACCCCGGACTCCGTCCCTCTTCCCACTCCCTCTCTTTCCGCCCCTCATTCTCTGTTCCCAAATCACGTTCAAAAGTAATTCCAGTTTTCTTGATTCCTCTTTCTGGGCCTTTCCATGGACAGGAGTGTGGAGAGGAAGTGAAAGAGAGGGAGTGAAACGTAGTGTAGGACCGCAGGTCAGTGTCTGGAGTGGTCGCTGCACCCGGTCTGTTAACAGAACATTAAGCAGGAGTGGGGAAACCCAGTGTGTGATGTTCAAAGGCAGGGAACACTGGTTTGTTACGATGGCTGGAAATACTTCCACGCTATCTCGGCTTTGTCCTGTGTTGGATGATTTTAAAGGCTTATCAAACACAACAATGTCATGAACCCAAAAGATACAGAACCCAAATCTTCCCTTGGATATTTTAGAAACATTAAAGCTACAAACACAAACGTTGGGCACACCTTTGTTTGACCTTTCTGGACTTGGTTGATTTAACGCAACATTTTTTTCTGTTGGTGCGTCGCTTTCTCTCAATTGCTACGCACACACACACGCACGCAAATGTGCACACGCACGTTCGAGCACATAGCCACAGACACACACACACACATACAATAAAGCACACGCACACACACACACACACACACACACACACACACACACACACACACACACACACACACACACACACACACACACACACACACACACACACACACACACACACACACACTCTCTTGCGTTCTGAGGCGTGGTTCATTAACATGTAATCCAGAGACGCGCTGTGTGTAATCCACACACTCCGGTCCAACACGTCGATCCGGTTCTCGTTAGGCACTAAGAGGATTAATTGCAACAATGCCCCCCCCCCCCCCCCCCGACCTCTAATGATCGTTGAATGCTCTGTTGTCCGGGCGACGCCTTTGCGCCAATCATTCTCCAGTGGTCAATACGTGATGATCTCTGCCGTTTCACCGATAAGGGCCTGAGCTAGACTCGACGCTAACCTAGCCTCGACGCTAACCTAGCCTCGACGCTAACCTAGCCCCGACGCTAACCTAGCCTCGACGCTAACCTAGCCTCGGCGCTAACCTAGCCTCGACGCTAAGCTGGGCGGTGCGGGTTTGGGTGTGTTCCCAGCACTGAACTCGACGCTCGTCATCTGATGAGCGCTTGAGGGGAACTCTCTCTCTCTCTCTCTCTGCAGCGTTTACTGTACGCTCAGAGTGTGAGGCCATCAGCCCTGTGGGCGCTTTGGCCGCAGACCTGCATACCCGGGATTCTCTAGAGCCATTGCATCTGGTGGTGGAGGTTACTTCCTGTCAGAGAGAGGACCGTCTGTGTCACTTACTGCTGCATTATTATTGGTTGATCCTGGGTGTTGGTGTGTGTGTGTGTGTGTGTGTGTGTGTGTGTGTGTGCGCGTGTGTGTGTGTGTGTGTGTGTGTGTGTGTGTGTGTGTGTGTGCGTGTGCGCGCGGTTGGGCGGGCCTGAACTCTATAGCGGCTTAGCAGACTTGAAGAGACCCCATTCGATAATTCCATACATTTATTGCGTTGTCTTTTTTATATTCATTAATATAGATTAATTCAGATTACAGTTTCCCCCGCGGTTGTAATCAGTGATTATGTTTGTGTGATAACTAAGCCTCGTAAAAAAAATTAATTCCTGAGATTTTATTTACTCTCCATAATTCCAAGAATTTACGGTGTAGCATTATCTGGCGCTAATGCTACGGCTCGCGCTGGTTTTCAATGGGGACAAAAGGCGGTAGGTTGGTGTTAGCCTGTGTACTTTGTGTTAGCTTAGCACGCGCTTAGCATTCACAACGCAGGCCCCAGACGGCTGAACAACTGCCGAGGAGGGATTATCGGCACCTCCTTGGTAAATGTGCTGCTTTATATCAAACATAAGGGCCGGACTGATATAAAAAAATGAAGGATTAGCATTAAAACATATTAGGAACAAGCGGGTCTGGCACGACTCAGCCAGGGGTCTTGTTAACATGCTGGATAGAGGGGGGGGGGGGGGGTTGCAGGTTTTAGGGTCCCCTCTGTGGGAGTGGGTTCGGGGGGCTGTCCCTGATTAAAAAATCAAAACTCAGCAGGAGCAAGTGTGAGGGGAGAACTTTCCCTCCTAAATCCCGGACAGCGGCTCAGACTGAGGACATAGAGCTCATGGCTTCCGGCTGGATGTTAGAACCAGGTCAGGGGTGTGTGTGTGTGTGTGTGTGTGTGTGTGTGTGTGTGTGTGTGTGTGTGTGTGTGTGTGTGTGTGTGTGTGTGTGTGTGTGTGTGTGTGTGTGTGTGTGTGTGTGTGTGTGTGTGTGTGTGTTGGGGGTCTACATATATGTCACACATGTCCTGTGTACATTTGTATGCATTTTAAGTGTGTATATGTTTATAATGCGTGTATATGTATTTTAATAACCCAAATATTGACAATAACTTTAATACTTATCATAAGGATTATGCAGATTTATAAATAATGACAATAGCCATGATAATGATGATCATATATTTATTAAATTAAAACACTTAATTATAATGTTACAACAATAAGGCTGATGATTATGATCATAATAATAACAATGCAACACAAACAACAACACTAGCATGCCCACATTGGAGTTGGGTTACAGTCAACCTCTAAATGAGCGTGTGAGTCATCATCTTCTGACTGTAAGCGCCGTGCGACTTCCTCTCTGAAGGAATGTGTTGGCTCTGCAGGTGGAATGCTCTTACTTTGTTTAGAGTGCTTACGAAGAAACTTAGTTGGAATACCCTACAATAGCGAAGTTATGCTTCATTGATAATCAACAGAGATCGTGAATCATCGTCTGACGTTTGGATCCAAAAGCAGTCAAACTCTTACATTTTATTTAAATGAGTCACCAACGATTTACTCGCGACGCCTCAACACGGCGTATCACTCCGCGTGGCGGAGCGTATCGCTCCGCGTGGCGTTGGGATTAAGAAGATTTTGGAGTAAACCGCGGACCCTAGCACTCAGTTTGTTTTTAGCGTGCGCTCTGTGATGCGTTTTAAGCTGTTTTATTACAACTTTCTCCACTAATGCTTCCCGGAACCACGCGCTTATTGTTCGCCCGGAGCGCTGCAGAAGTGTGGAGCTGTTTTTATCTGTCTGCACGGCCCCCGTCGTCCTCAGTCTGCTGGAGTCCCCACAAGGTGTCTCACAGGAAGGGACACACACGCAGGCATAAAGGCACACACACACGCACATACAAACACAGGAACACACACACACACACACACACACACACACACACACACACACACACACACACACACACACAGGCAGGGTCGCACACACACACACACACACACACACACAGGCAGAGTCGCACACACACACACACACACACACACACACACACACACACACACACACACACACACACACACACACACACACACACACACACACAGGCAGAGTCACACACACACACAGGCAGAGTCGCACACACACAGGCAGAGTCACACACACACACACACACACGCACGCACGCACGCACGCGCGCGCGTGCGCGCGCGCACACACACACACAGGCAGAGTCAATAGCACACACACACACCAGCAAACATGCACGAAGACACACACAGGCACAATCACACGCATACACACACAGGAAAACATACACACACATGCACAGACAGTCACACAGGCACACACACATACACTTACACACACACGCACAGGCAATCAAATACGCCCTCAGGAATACACACGCGTACACTATCACAGCAGAGCAACAGAGCTGAAGTATACATATCTGAACACACAGGTTTGTCACTACTTTATTTATGTCTGCTGTCATCCGATATCACCGTCGCAACGAGGTGATATCGTCTTCAGGCGTGGATGTACCGCACCTGACCTCCGACCTCTGATAGCAGGACCCGCTCCTCCTCCTCTCACCACCTCCCTCTCTCCTCCCTCAGGCACTCCCCCGTCTCCCCTCCGCCTGCCTCCTGTCACCTCCCTCCACCTCCTCCCCTCCCCTCTCACCTCTCCTCTCACCTCCCTCCTCCTCTTCCCTCCCTCTCACCTCACCCCTCCACCTGCTCCTTTTCTGCCGGGAAAGAGGTCCTTGATGGCCTCTTCCCGCCCCCCCCCCCCCCCTCCTCCTCAGTCTTGCGTCATCCTCCGGCTGAGTTACTGATTTACCCGAGGTTCTTTCAACGCACACTCAGGCCGGCTTTGTTCGTCCAGAAGTCACGTTTGTAAGAGCGGATTATTCAGAATCCCTAAAACCGTTTCACCTCTTGGCACTCTGTCGTTTTTTTGGTCGTACTTTTTGTTTCACCGAATATAATCCCTCCGTTTGACTCGGTTTAAAACTGGCCACTCGGCTCTCCAACGTCCCCCCAGAACCCCGACTTAGACCCTCGCCAGCCCGTGTGCTCGCGCTCCTTTTTTTTTTTTTTACACTCTAACAACACGATCTCCGAAGACCTCCAATCCGTCCGACTCTGCGCTCGCCTCCCCCCTATCTCCCCGTAATTACCCCGCGACGCGCCGGGCGACGGGGACGGAGCTGCCGTAATTACGTCAATACAATGCGTCGAGCCGCAGCGGCCCGGAGCCGAGCTGTTTAGAGATAAAACGCACAATGGAAACCCCGCCGACGACACCCGGGCCCTGAAATACTTAAGTCATTCTCCCCTCTCGTCTGCCAGGGATTACATGCGTGTTGCGCGTGAAGCCGAACAAAGTGCACTTATTTTATGCTTTCTCAATGGCGTGGTTTGAGAGTCTCTTCTTCAGAGCGCGCGGGTTTGAAATCGGCTGAGGTTTTCCTTTACAGGCGGGTGTTAGAGGAAGTCCCCCGGCGTTGCTATCCTGAGGACATAGTGTTGTCATCAGGTCGCTCCACCGTGCGTTTAATTGGCAGGTGAGGTTGGGTTCCCGGGCTCACCGTCGGCACTCTAGTGCCTTGTCGGGTGACACGCGCACCTTCACGCCAAACCCCCCCTAACGTGCACACACCTACTCCTAACGTGCACACACCTCCACCTCACGTGCACACCCTTTCACTCTCTGCATTGCCTTGTGCACACACCGACACCTCACGTGCACACCCTTTAACGCTCTACCTTGCTCTGTGCACACACCTACACCTCACGTGCACACCCTTTAACGCTCTACCTTGCTCTGTGCACACACCTACACCTCACGTGCACACCCTTTCACTCTCTGTCTTTTTCTGAGGCACGTGGGCAGACAAGTTGTTTCAGGACCTCAAAATACGTAGTTATAATCGGAAGACTCTCTTTAAGAATTATTTGCATACCATCAAATGATTTATAAGTGACATCGTTGGCAATAATTATGATTTAAGATCCGTTACACAATGATTTGCATCGCTCAACGCTGTCGTTTACAACGTCAATACTATGCAAATACTTGTACGATGAGTCCCTGCACCCCAGGTCAAATTCCCCCAGGTTGACGATATCTAAAATTACCTTGAGAGTAAAAGACGACCGCGAGGAATCCCGATGAAGGCACTGGGCGGTGTCGGGTTTACCGGCAAACGTAGGCAACATTCCTCTACCGTCCGACGCTCTACCGGTTTTAAGGTGCTCACTGGAGACGTTAGGGCACCCTGTAGGTGATCCAGGTCACCCTGTAGGGGGCCCAGGTCGGCCGTTGGAGAGTTTAAAATACACACTCACCTTTATTGTGTTTTTTTTACTTTACGCCAAACCTAGTAACACGCCGACTATAGATAGTCGCCGTGTTACGTGATGTGGCACGCGGGGTAATCGACACGTTAGGGCACGCACGCACGCACGCACGCACGCACGCACGCACGCACGCACACACACACACACACACAGAGGGCCGGGTCAGTATATTGGCTAGGGAGTTTGACTCCCGGCCAAAATGTATGGGTGCTCTGAGCCCCGCTTGGCCCTAATGACCCTCTGTCCTGTATCTGAATTCACCGTCACATGCTTCTGCTGGAAGGACTAAATAACAGTGACGCACACACACAGATAAACATATGCAGAGATAGACACACACACACACACACACACACACACACACACACACACACACACACACACACACACACACACACACACAAACGGATAAACACTTGCAGATACACACACAAAGATATACACGCACACAGAAAAACACACACACGTGTAATGAAAGTCGTGGAAGCAGGGGTCTATGAAGCTATGGACCGCCGGCGTCCATCTTGTCCTGTCTGAATAAGTCCCTCCAGTCATAGTTTGGGAGGCGCTCTGAAGACTTATGGGACAGATGGGAGATGCTTTTACATTCTTGTAATACAGATTATAGCGGGGGAAATGTGTATCGTATCACTCAGATTAAAGTGTGTGGAAATGTGAAGTGTGTAAGTAGAGCCATATGTTGTGACTTAAGAGCAAACACACACAAGCACACCCTCTTTTTAGTGTCTTCTAATCCTCATAAACTGCTCGTCAGAAGGACAGGGGGAGTCCTTAATGAGCAATGTTTTTGTGCATCAGATGTTGCATCAAGCATATGTTCCTATAGGGTAACAAGACTGCTTTTTAAATCTCAAAAGCTGCCACTAACTATTCTCTCTTTGCGTTAAGTGTTGTTTTTGGTCGCTCTTCAACTTGGGACTCGATTCCACTTCACTCTGCATCACAGAGGGATTACATTGCACCAACCGGATGTTAATGTATATTATCATATATATACCCTCGCCTATATGACTCTCATCATGGCATCTCCAAGCCAATCGTCGATTGAAAAGTAAATGCATTGCAGGTGTTTAATCACATAATCAAAAACCCCAATTGTAAAAGTAGATTTTAAAGACAAAGCAACAAAACAATATTTAATGTGCTCCAACACTCCATCCTTCAGACTCAGAGGCGGGCCTGACGCCGCTCCTCACAGCCTCTCCAACCAGCCTAATCACTGATTAGGATGCCTGCCTAGCGCCGCGGCTACTTAAGGCTAATTGCTCAATAAAGACAAGGGGGGAAGTTGTCGCATTAAGGCGATGTTCCAGCCGCTCCGCCTCATTAGCGCTCTGCTCGCCGGGAGCCTCCGCGCGTCTCACGCCGCTGGTCGCAAATGGGGACGGCCACATTCACGGCACAGAGAGCGTTAGCGCTAGCGGTAGCTCCCACTGCTAGCGGGACGTGACGCGGTGACGTAGCGCGGCGCCCGGGAGCCCCGCTCGCGCTGACCGCATGCGGAGATTGTTGACGTCCCGTCTGTCGCCCTCGGCGCACGGCGGCCTACGGGTGGATGTGATGTTAATTCAAATCGGCTGGATTGTAAATCTGAAATCAGAAAAGAAAGTACTGACGTACTTCTTTGTGATTTTTTTTTCTTCTGTTTGTTGATGTTATTGCCATATTTTTTTTATTAAGAACGATTGGTGAGATTTTCAAACTTAATTTTGGTTTTATTCTTGTCGACTTGTGGCAGAGCTACTGATGGCTGTAGTGGAGTATGGAAGATATCCGTCTACAGTAACCATATGATGTAAGGAAGGAGGACAGTCTAGTGGCTAGTGTGGTCGACAGCCGAAAGGATCTTGGTTTGATCCCAAACGTCCCCAACCTACCTGTAGGCATCTTGCTAGAGCCCGATGACTCTTAACCCCTAACCCCTAGCTGGCTCCTGAAGACATGCAGTCTATTGGAGTTCACGCCAAGCCCCTTTGGATGAATGCGTCTGCTACTTGACAGACTGGTAGTTTCATACTGGTGTGAGATAGCACTGCTCTGTATTTTTTTTAGCTTTTAAATCCAAAGTGTGGGCTTGTGTTGCTTTATATTCAACAACTAGACACAGAGTCTGCAGATATTATAATTGAGTGTCAGCTTTGAATACTGATGCATTGAATCACAATCTAAAATATTCTCAATCTAGACAGACTTAATAGGTATAACATCACTTATACACTTAACTTATACAGTCCTAACTATCGCTGTCTGGTTGAGGTAGCATTAGATGGGGAGTCTGATTGCCATGGCGATCAGCGAGTTCCACAGAGTCTGGGCTGGTGATGTCATGTGTGTGTGATCGTATTGGCTAACACCCCCTCCAGCACATCCCTCAGATCTCTCCCTCCTCCGGGCTCGTTCAGAGTTTGGAACACAGGCCAAGTAGAGCCATCTTTGGAGAGCTCTGAACGCTGTCCTTGGAAATGTTTGTTTTTGCGTTTTAATTATTAATATTTTTGTCCTCATCTGTGCTTTCTACGGGTCATGTTAGAAATAATCAGACCGCACTATTTAATCTAAACTAACATAAACTAACCTCACTCAACCTAATCTAAACAAACATAAATTAACCTAACAACCTTATCTAACTAAACATAACCTAACTCAAACTAATCTAACCCAACATTACCTAACTTAACCTAAATCAACCAAATCTAATCTATAATCACCTAACCAGGCAAAACTCAACCTAATCTAACGAAACATAACCTAACCTAACACAACCTAGTCTAACCTAGTCAAACACAAGATAACCTACCCATGACTCAACCTTACATAACGTAAAACGTGAAATGACCTAGGCCATCTCGACCTCATCTCGCCTAGTCAACATAAGATAAGAACCTCACCTAACATAAACTAAGAGAGAAACATCCTAACCAAGCAGAGCTATTCACCCCGGCTCACTGAAGCCCTGCGGTGTCTCCGTCGCGACCGAATGATTGAATCATCACACAGATGTTTGATTCGGAGCAGACGCTGCTTGTCTTCTAAGCAGCTTACCTTTCCAGATATAAACCTTTAACCCCCCCCCCCCCCACACACACACCGCCTGCCCCCCCGCTGGTCCTCAAACCTGACGACACGACCGTCTCAATAAAACATAAAATACCCGTCCATGAAAGTTTGAGTCGTAACACGACTGTGATGTCGGAGACGTGGAGACATGAAACTCCATGTTCCTAATTTTGTCTCATGCTGGGGATTAACGATTTACTTATGTTTCGGCCAACATGTTGAGGAGGGGAGTGGAGCGGGAGGTGGAGAGACAGGGGGGGAGAGAAAGGGAGGAAAGGAGTGGGTGAAGGAGGAGGAGGAGGAGGGGGGGGGGGGGGGGGGAGGAGGAAGGGGAGAGACGACGAGGAGGAAGAGGAGGAGAGATGGGGAGAAGAGGGTGAGGAGTAGGAGAGACAGGCCGATGAGGAGGAGGAGATATGGGAAGAAGAGGAGGAGAAACGGGGAGGGGGAGGAGGCGAGCGAGAGAGTAGAGATGGGGAGTAGAGGACAGGGAGCTTGGTGGAGGGAACGAGAGACGATACCTGGCGAAACAAGGTCCCTCCTCCTTCGCGAATGATTGCGTTGACCTGGGCGAGGTCACGAGGTCGTTACATAAAGTAACTTTCCACTCTCTGAAATCACCTGTCTCCCCCGTCTACCTCCCCCCCCCCCCCCACACTCAGCTTATGTCTTAAGTCATCCAAAGATCCCTCCCTCATTAATTTAGTAAACAAACTTGGATAAACTACAATGATGACATCAATTAAGCTCCAACGAAAGCCGATGAAAAGCAAGCGGGGTAAGCAAATAGCATTTCTGAACAGAACTCTTCAAAGTGGCGGCGCGTTGGAACCAATTCCCCCGGCGACTCACGGCGGAGGGGAGGCTGGGAAAAAAGAAAGAAAAAGGGCTCATAATTTGCAAAGCTCATGTCTGCTTGGCTTCTTAAGAAGTACACGGTCAAACGATTCAATCTGAGGGCCGGCGGAGGAGAGGAGCCAACCGCTGAATCTAATTTGGGGGCGTCGCTCTGTATCGGTGGGAAACATGTGGCGAGATGCTATCCTTGGATTAGCCAGGGGTTTAGCGGCGTAAATGTGTTCCTTCTCCTCCTGGCAGAACAACCAGCGGCTCGTACGCAGGCCGTAACACCGGTCTGCGTGTTCGGGCTCACGCCGGGGAATCTGAACACAGATTACCGGAGTCCGATTAGCAAATTGCTGTAATTGTGTGTGTGTCCGTGCGTCGGTGTGCGTCGCTAAGACTTTAAGAGTGGGGTCTCTTCTCTCCCCTCTCAGGGTGGGGGTCGTGGCTTCATTACACACACACACACAACCTCCTGAATCTGAGATTAAGTCCCTCAAATGGACGGAGGAGAGGGTGAATCCTGACGCTTGGTCGCACCGGCTAACACACGCGGGAACCGTATACGTTTATTGTACCGTTTCATCGTGTGATTGCGAAAAATATTGATTGTTCTGCTTGTTCTTCTCCTCCTGTGTGTGTGTGTGTGTGTGTGTGTGTGTGTGTGTGTGTGTGTGTGTGTGTGTGTGTGTGTGTGTGTGTGTGTGTGTGTGTGTGTGTGTGTGTGTGTGTGTGTGTGTGTGTGTGTGTGTGTGTGTGTCAGCAGACTTTCTGCCCCCTCCGCCCCCGCCGACCAGAGACGGGACAACCCTGCCCTCGCTGGGCTTCTTCCCCCCCCCTCCCCCCGCCGCCCCCTACGAGCCCCAGGTTGGTCATTCACCCCTTCACCACTTCACAACACCAGTGTAACTTTGATCCTCACACTCATGACGGTGGGACTCTCCTTCACACGGTCCTAACAGTGTAACTCTGATTCACACGTTCATAACCGTGTATCTTTAATTCAAACGTTCATAATGGTGTTACCTTCAACGACGCATTCATAATCGTGCTCAAAACATTAATAATGGTCCGACTCTATTTCACACATTCATTACAGTCTCACTTCTCACATGTATTCACATGTTCATAACTGTGTACCTTAATTAATACAATCCCGAAAGCGTGACTTGAATGAATGCATTCATAACGTTACTGTCATTCAAACATTCTTAACATTGTAACTGTAATTCACAAATCAATTCATTCATAACAATTACATCATAAAGAACGATTTCTCTTTGAAATGATTGTCTGTTACGTTCTGTACCCCCTGCTTCTGTGAGAATGGCCTTTGTGTTTGAGTGCTATGAAATAAACCCAGTCATGATGTTGTTGGCATTAAGACATTCCCCTGCTCTCGGGTGGGCTAAAGCGTGGAGCTGTGATTTTCTTAGAAATAATAACACGCTGATGGACTCAGACACACAGATGCTGTTTGTATAAGGTGTAGCGAGAGAGAGAGAGAGAGACTCCAGCATCTCTCCGTCTCCCTCAGCCTTTAATCACAGCTTCAGTCTGGGAAGCCTTCACAGGCCCGCGTTAGATGAACGCTCTCCAAAGGGAAGAAAGAAAATTCCCCAAAAGCACAGTTGGAAGAGTCGGAAACCTTGAGAAGGAACACGAGAGCCATCCCTCGTTCCGGGGACGCCTGGCAGCGGCGGAGATGCCAAGCGGGCCGACATGAGACGGCAAACAACATCATTTGGCGCAGGTTCGGCTCACAACAACACCGAAGGCCTGTGGCGCCCGTACCCTTTATCTGACATCTATTAGCCAAATCCGTCCGTAGAAGTTTGAAACTTGGATCACGGAAAGTGTCTCATTACTTGCGAGGGTTCTTTGATGTTCCCTTTCATAGCCGGCTCCTTTTGGCTCTTGGCCGCCCTGGGAATCCATCTTAATTTCTTAATAAGTCTTTGGTATCTTAATTATGAGTCCCACCCGCGCCCGGTTTCAAAGTGCTGCGATTGTACCGTTCCGTGAAAGGAGCTCCGACCCCAACCTCCGCTGTCTCCGGCGCGGCCGTCCTTGTGCTCTCCAAAAGAGGGTGATTACTTTCACTGAATGAATAAATCAGCCCCCTCCTAAAGACAGCGCTGCGTTCTCGGCCAGCCTGGATGTCAGGTGTGAGGGTTCGAGGGGGCAGATGTTAACGCACGGCTACTACATCACAAAAGAAAATCTTCAAAAGTATTTATCGTATGTATTTCCATCTCCATGGCTGTTGTCGAGGTTACGAAAACCTGGATGACAGATTTCTAATGAATCAAAACACGAGAGTTCTCTCTCTCTCTCGCTCCCGCCCGCCCTCTCGCTCCCCCCCTCTCCCTTTCATCCTTGTTGTTATCACTGTTAAAAGACTTTGCGTGTTTTCCTTGCCGCTGATATGAGCCATTAGTGGTTGGCTTTGTTTACCCCCGCGCGTGATTGCCTCAGATGTCGAGGCTGGGCCTGCCGCGCAGAAGTGGGAGGCGCGCGGCGCCTGTAATGCCTTGTGACAGGTAATCCAAACACATAACATTAGAATAAGCAGCAGTCACTGATCCAGCTTGCTCAAAAGGCCCCTCAGGCATTCGCACACAGTCTCTTGCAGTTGCAGCATAGTTCGGCGGACTAAAAATACCGCTCCTTCCCCGTAAGAGAAATTCCCTGCAATTTTTTGGGGAGTCGAGAAAGCGAGAGGAGAGGAGAAAAAAAGGCAGAAGAAGAAGACCCTTGTGTCGCTAGCAATCATTTTATTGCTGCTGTGTTGCTGCACACACTTTGTGCGTGCAGCAACGGGCTCTGTGTTCTCTGATTCAGACCCTTTTTTTTTGTTATACCTTTTTATTTAAGTTAGTGTTTGATGCCCCATTTAGAAATTATAAAATGAGGGCTTATGTTTGTGAGGCCGTCAGTCAGCAGAGATTTTATGATGGATGATAGATTATAGATGATATTGCATCATTCCTGCATTATTCATCTGATAAAAAAGGGGTATGATATCCACCATTTCTTATTTTTTTAATTTATGCAAAAGACATAATTTCTGATATAATAATCGGAAATATATTTTTCTTGTCTGCACTCTTTGTTTGACATGGGGGTGAGATCCGGGGCTGAATGGGAGCGAACCCCCGTACTCCAGGCAGGGTAATATGCAGTGATACTGAGCAGAGCGCCGCGACAGAAGAGTTGATTTCCTTCCAGGCCGTGAGAGACTCCTCATCCTAACCCAGCGGGCTCAGAGCTCAGGGGCTTTCCACACGGCTCTGAGGTCACGCTGGAGGTATGAGGAAACAAGTCAGAGTGCAGTGGAACCTGTAGTATACAGAGTGCAGTGGATCCTGTAGTAAACAGAGTGCAGTGGATCCTGTAGTAAACAGAGAGCAGTGGATCCTGTAGTAAACAGAGTGCAGTGGATCCTGTAGTAAACAGAGTGCAGTGGATCCTGTAGTAAACAGAGTGCAGTGGATCCTGTAGTAAACAGAGAGCAGTGGATACTGTAGTAAACAGAGTGCAGTGGATCCTGTAGTAAACAGAGTGCAGTGGATCCTGTAGTAAACAGAGTGCAGTGGATCCTGTAGTAAACAGAGTGCAGTGGATCCTGTAGTAAACAGAGTGCAGTGGATCCTGTAGTAAACAGAGTGCAGTGGATCCTGTAGTAAACAGAGTGCAGTGGATCCTGTAGTAAACAGAGAGCAGTGGATCCTGTAGTAAACAGAGAGCAGTGGATCCTGTAGTTAACAGAGTGCAGTGGATCCTGTAGTAAACAGAGTGCAGTGGATCCTGTAGTAAACAGAGTGCAGTGGATCCTGTAGTAAACAGAGTGCAGTGGATCCTGTAGTAAATAGAGTGCAGTGGATCCTGTAGTAAACGGAGTGCAGTGGATCCTGTAGTAAACAGAGTGCAGTGGATCCTGTAGTAAACAGAGTGCAGTGGATCCTGTAGTAAACAGAGTGCAGTGGATCCTGTAGTAAACAGAGTGCAGTGGATCCTGTAGTAAACAGAGTGCAGTGGATCCTGTAGTAAACAGAGTGCAGTGGATCCGGTAGTAAACAGAGTGCAGTGGATCCTGTAGTAAACAGAGTGCAGTGGATCCTGTAGTAAACAGAGTGCAGTGGATCCTGTAGTAAACAGCGAGCAGTGGATCCTGTAGTAAACAGCGAGCAGTGGATCCTGTAGTAAACAGAGCAGTGGATCCTGTAGTAAACAGTGCAGTGGATCCTGTAGTAAACAGAGTGCAGTGGATCCTGTAGTAAACAGAGTGCAGTGGATCCTGTAGTAAACAGAGTGCAGTGGATCCTGTAGTAAACAGAGTGCAGTGGATCCTGTAGTAAACAGAGTGCAGTGGATCCTGTAGTAAACAGAGTGCAGCGTCTAAATAAACACTGCAGTGGATTATGTAAGTTCAGTCAGGGAACTGTCTTAAGAAAAGGCAGTGGATCATGTAAGGATATTTTCCTACAATTGCTACAATCACCAATTACCATCCAGGACTATAACTCCAACCACTCAAACCATGGTTACGGCATGTCAACAGCTTAGAAACCCCCTCCTTCAGTCACCCCTCCTACTACCACCAATAGAATCCTGAACGATCCAATCAGAATTTGCTTACCTCTTGTCACGGCTCATCCCCTGAGTCTCGTCCCGCCCCCTTAGACCAGGACCGGCCGCGTGTCCGTCCCGATGTGGGTGAACCCAAACACAAAGAGGACCGAAGACTTCTGAAGACTCCCCACTCCCAACCTCGTCCGACCTAACCTCTGGTCTGCTTCTTGATGCGACCCCTGCATGGCTGAACCGACGGCCCTGCTGCCCGGACCCAGACACACCGGGGCCCTGGGTTCCTCCTCAAGACCCCTTCTCCTCTTCAAGGCTCCTCCACTCTGCGGTGGGGGAGTTTCTCCTCGTCCTTTGGAGAGCTTAGGGTCGGCGGGGGTCGTATAATGTGGCTTTTTGAAGCCCTTTGAGACTGTGATCAAGGGCTGTGCTAATAAACCGGACCTGACCTGACCTGACTCTGCGTCGTCGGCCTGTGAAGACAGCAGGGGGTTCCTTCGCCTGCCTCCACTCACAGCTCCCCCTCTTCCTCCTCTGGTGTGTGTGTGTGTGTGTGTGTGTGTGTGTGTGTGTGTGTGTGTGTGTGTGTGTGTGTGTGTGTGTGTGTGTGTGTGTGTGTGTGTGTGTGTGTGTGTGTGTGTGTGTGTGTGTGTGTGTTTGTCAGATGAAGGGGCCGGAGAAGACCCTGGAGGAGAGGCGCTCCAGCCTCGACGCAGAGATCGACTCCCTCACCAGCATCCTGGCCGACCTGGAGAGCAGCTCGCCCTACAAGCCCCGGCCGGCACAGGTACTGACGGCACAAACAGCTAACCCATTCCCAGACAGCTAGTCCATACAGCTAACCCGGACCTGTAAAGCTAACCCAGAGCCGTAAAGCTAGCCTGGACAGCTAACCCAGATCCAGACAGTTAGCCTGGGCAGCTAGCCCATACAGCTAACCTAGACCCAGATAGCTAGCCGAGGCAGCTAGCCCTGACACCTAGCCCTTACAACCATACAAGCCCAGGCCCGTACAGGTATAGCTAGCCCAATCAACTAGCAACTACAGCTAGCCCATATATTCATACAAGCCTAGACCAGCACAGGTAACACTACCCCATACAGCTAACACAGACCTAGTTAAGTGTCCTAGACAGCTAGTCCAGACAGCTAGCCCAGACCCGTAAAGCTAGCCTAGATAGCTAACACAGACATAGATAGCTATACTAGACAGCTAGCCAATACAGCTAGCCCATGCAACCATACAAGCTCATGCCAGTACAGGTAAAGCTAGCACCGTCAGCTAGCCGCGACTGCTAGGCCTTCCTATGAGGGGTTTCCGTGATCTTTCTGTGTTCATGTTGGTCTTGCTCCACTTTCCTGACCTAAAACGGCATGTACGTTAGAGGACATCGTCTGTCAAGTTTAATTAAGGGTGAACAATATATCACTAATGTATTTTAGTTGATTGTCTGGATAAACTAGGATGACCTTCCTGCTACCAACTACCGTTTTCCAATATTCTTGGCAGAAGTTTAAAGCACGACAAACGGGTTTCTAATTCGAAGAAAGGAAACGCTCAACATGTCAAACAGCAGAATGAGGTTTCCCGCCAGAAACAATACGTGTTTTACTTTTGTGCAAACGTACATTAATAACCCTGATGAGTGTTGACCTATATCATTAATCGATATCAAGTGATATTAAGAACAACTTCCAAACGACGAAGGCCTTGGGCACTTCGCTAAATTATTTGACACACAAGGAATGTAGGACAGGAATATAAAGAAGCGAACCAATGGTGTTTGGATCCGAAGGCTCCAAGGGCCTGGCTGCCACCGTAGAGATCACTTCTCCTCTGAGATATTAAAACATCTCAAGCCGTTAGGGCTTTTATCTGTGATGAAGACTGGGAACACAGGGAGCCTTCCCTTCCGCCAGTAACTCGAACGTCTGCCGAGCTATTCTGGGATGTCGGGGCGTGTTTTTTTTCTTTTTCATAGCGTGTAATGGAACGTTTAATTTATTGTTTTATTTATTTTTTTATAATACTGCGTCTGCTTTTCATGACATCACGCACACTCGAGATAAACCGAATGTTGTCGTTGTGTTCTTCCCGCTGTGTTGATGTGTTCTGATCAAGTGCGTCGCGTGTCTTAAACCCGTTCTGTCGTGGGTTTGACTGTTGCTTGTTTTGTCACGCTTCAGTGATCGTGTTTCTGTTCTGTTTTCTATTTCTATTCATAACGGGACAATCACTGTGTTCATATTAGGCGTCGATAGTGGTGTGGTAACGTTTGACAATACTACTTCCTCAAGATGTAGCGACAGACAGACAGATATAATGACAGACAGACAGGCAGATGTAGTGACAGACAGACAGGTAGTTGTAGTGACAGACAGCTATAGTGGCAGACAGAAAGACGGACATAACTTGTGTCAGTCAGACGTGTGTGTGTGTGTGTGTGTGTGTGTGTGTGTGTGTGTGTGTGTGTGTGTGTGTGTGTGTGTGTGTGTGTGTGTGTGTGTGTGTGTGTGTGTGTGTGTGTGTGTGTGTGTGTGTGTGGCTGGTTTGAACGTGTCATGCCGGTTACACCCTCTGGTTTAATCATTACCAGCTTGGGAAAGAGCAACACGCACACACGCAAACACACACACACACACACACACACACAGGCACACGCACACGCAAACACACATACACACATCTTGGGTGGAAAGGCCAGAGGGGAAGGAAGGGGAGGACAGATGCTGACTTTCTGCTCTTCGCTGCATCATCGGGATGGATGACAAATGATGAATTTTAATGATGAATTAGTAGTGGAGCTTCCTTATTGGGAAATTTCTGTAAGTCTATCAGCATATATATTTATAATGTACTAATAGTTATACATTTTTTAATTTACGCCATTTGTTTTATGTAGGTGTTCAAGGTAGGCAGTCAGATCTACTTTTAAATGAAACTTCAGCAAGTATTTTAAATAGAACTCATATTGTTGGTTTAAACAGGAATGGCAGTTATTATTCAGTCTAAAGTGGTGTGAAATGTTTTTGTACGTAAATTGAGCACACACAATCTTTATAGTGTTTATTGTGAATAATTGTAAGTCAATTAAAAAAATCTGTATTTTGTTTTGTAATGGTAAATCAGCATGAGTGGTTAGACAGTTAAACAACAGCCAAAAAGAAAGATCTAATATGCTTTTTATTACTCAACTCTCAGTGAGAGAGCGAGCCCACGTCGAAAGCGTCCTCAATCCCCAGTTCCCCTTTAAAGGAGAGAGAAGTTCACGTCAGTTCAGCCCCACGCCGGCCGACCGCTGCCCTCTGTAGCGTGCCGACGGCCTGTTGCCCCTCCCAGGGATCTCTAGGAACCCAGACAGCAGCCAGTCTGCCCGGCTCGCTCTTCCCCTCCGCACACGGTCCCGCAGTGATTCAGAGGAACAGCTGGGTGACCTTTGAACTTGAGATTCTGCCGCGCGGTGATCCGTACGTTGAAGGCCTCTGTTCTGTTGTTGAAACACAGAGGTCTCCGGGCTTCACACACACACACACGCAGGCACAACGCTACACAGGTACACACACTCACGCCCCACTACACACACCTCGGGAGACAGACACACGTGTTCTACTCGGAGCTCCTGACCAGAGCTGCCTGCTGCTCTGTGACTATCCCCTAAATAAAATATAGAATAAGTGCTGATGTTGGGGAGTGGGCCGGAGAGGGGGGCCTCCGGACCTATATGAAGGTACCTGAAAGCTTTTCCCAACATGCGGTGAAACATTAATGCCCACCTGAGCGCTGTCTTACCTTGCGTACAGCGCTGGAGCTCTGACGGGGTCAGGGTCTCTGCTGCTGCTGCTGTTGATTATTACAGAGACGGTACTCCGTTAAAGCTGCAGGAGTCTATTTACGGCCGCGTGCCGCCTCTAACCTTCTAGTGGGTGAAACATGGAGCCTGGCATGGATCCTGCTGCGACGCAGGTTTGATTCCTGACCTGCTGCCCTCAGACGTAACACGTAGTCGTTCCCTCTCTCTCAGCGCTCTGTCGTGCCTCTCTCTTCCCTCTCGTGTCTGTAAGCCCATTCAATAAATAAGCGTCTATATTTAAACCAACCCGATGTCCACAGCCTAACTGCAGGCCTACCGGAGCTGGTAGGTGCATTGTGGGAGACCCCTCGACCCTAGCTGAACCTTAATGACATGTATCCAAAAAACATTCCCTTGAAGTGAAGCGTGTGGCTTAGGAGGCAGAGCGGGTTGGCTGGTAAGCAGAAGGTTGCTAGTTCAATCCCCGGCTCCTCCTAGCTGAGTGTCGAGGTGTCCTTGAGCAAGGCACCTCCCCCTGACTGCTCACGATGAGCTGGCTGTCGCCCTGCACGGCTGAGCTCGCCGTCAGTGTGTGAATGTGTGCTTGAATGGGTGAATGTTCGGCAGTATTGTAAAGCACTTTGAGTGGCCACTGGTTAGAAGAGCGCTGTATAAATGCAGTCCACTTAGAAGTCCCTTTGGATGAAAACACAACAGTACACACAATGGAAAATGCATACAGATGCATCAGTTCGGTGATTAAGTTCACAATTCGTTTTCTCCCGACGTTCTCGGAGCGTAGTTGAAACAACCGCGTGACGTCGTGAGAAACAAAGTTCTCCGGCTCTCTCTGATCCCTGAGCGTATCCACGGCAACATCAGGAAGCCTCGGTGTCGGGATGCTCCTTCTGTCTCAGATGTCTCTCCGCATTAAACACACACACACACACAGACACACACAGACACACACACACACAGACACACACACACACACACACACACACAGACACACACACACACACACACACACACACACACACACACACACACACAGTGTAACACGCACACACACACACTCACAGACACACACACAGACACACACAGACACACACACACACACACACACACACACACACACACACACACACACACACACACACACACACACACACACACACACACACACACACAGTGTATCATGCCGGGTATCGCATGCTCTCCCAGCTGATGCTAACAGTAGCTGATTCGCGCTGCCTGCCCTTTGACCCCTGGCCCAGTGCAGCTGCTGCTGTCAGCTCTGTCTGTGCATTCCTACGGCAACGCAGCGCTAGGCCTAGCGTAGCATGGCAGGTTCCCCAGCTGTTGAGTTCAGCCCGGCCCCATGTTCCAGATTTAGTTTTTTATTCATCATTAATTTACAGAATCAGTTTTAATCAAACATCTCGTTATATTTCAAATTACAATCGATGTAAACGTTTGCTTGAATCTGTTAATCCCATTCAAATCGTATTCTTTGCATTGTCGATACGTCTGTCGGCGTGGAATTGCGCGAGGGGCTAAGTGAGCAGCTAATGCCCGCGCAGCATGCTAATGCGCCGTGATGCTAATGTGAAGCTGGGGCACGCTATTAGAGTCTGTTGTGAGGAGCTAACCGGTTAGCCCCAGTGAGTGTCTAAACACGGCGCATGTCAAACGCCAGGCCTCGCACCCGCTGACCATTCCTCCAGGTTTCTAGAAATATTAACATGCATAAATGTAGGAAACGTACAAAATATCACAAAAAACACACGCTTCGAGGATTGAAAGCCTGGCTTCTCATTGAAGTCAAATATATTTATTATAACGTTTTTTATAGTCATTATTTGTATTTTTTCATTTGTCCTCCCGTAGTAGTAGGAGTATAATCATCCACTATTATGCTCGGTAGTAAATTCACTAACTGCTATAGGTTATAATTAGCTGTGCAATTACATTTTAAACTGACGTTAATTTGTATCATCCATCATCTCACTGTGCTGGTCTCATAAATGCATCATAAAATGTTTATATGACACAGATAAAATAGTGCATATGTATGCCGTTATATTCTAATGTATTTCTAAACACCCGCTGAATCCCAGAACTAATCCTAACGCGTTCAAGCCTGTATTGATCAGGTGTGTCAGGTAAGGAAGACGTTATTCAGAGACAGAGCGGGGCTGATTACACACATTTAAATGTTTTTTAGTGACTCCATTACGAGGACAGTTGTGTAACACTCCAAAACTCTTCCCGCAAACCTTCATTTGACTCGCGTCTCTAAATGTGGTCTGTATTTATGCCAGTTTCCCACTGTGTCTTTTCTCTCCATCGTCTTTTTTTTTCTCTCTCTCTCTCTCTCTCTCTCTCTCTCTCTCTCTCTCTCTCTCTCTCTCTCTCTCTCTCTCTCTCTCTCTGTCTCTCTGTCTCTCTGTCTCTCTCTCTCTCGTTCTGACTCGCTCTGACTCAGTTTATGGCCCAATGTAAATATCATTGTGACATAAACTCGTTGTGTCAGACTATCGGTGACACAGCGATCCCACAGCAGAACCGATGTCACGGAAACCAAACTGAGAACTTCTTGAATTTAGGGCAGCTTTTTACTGAATATCTCTTTAATTTCTTAAATTGATCATTTGGATGATTTGTCAATAATTCGATTATATAATGTGTCTGGAGGCTAGAACAAAGGTCTGTCGATCAGATTGGTCGCCCTGTCAGTCGAAGCCTTCGGCTCAACGATTTATACGAATCAAATCGGTATCGTCAATGTGCACAGTTGGTGTGAGAGGGGAATGTAGGGCCGAGGCATGTGTTTGTGCCTGTGCATGTGAGCATATGTGTTTGTCGCTTGTGTGCATGTGTGTATGTATCCGTGCGTGTGTTTTGTTAATGTGTGCGTGTGTTTGTGTGTCCGTGCATGTTTGTCCATGCGTGTGTTTGTCCATGCGTATGTGTGTACGTGCATCCACTCGTGTGTCTGTGTGTATGTCCATGCGTGTGTGTGTGTGTGTGTGTGTGTCCTTGCGTGTGTGTGGGGGTTCGCCCGTGACTGCGTGCGTGTGGGGTTGTTTCAGAGGCGGTGACTCTCTTCGGCAGAGTCCCGAAAGCCCGATCTGCCACATGACTGCCTGCTGGCCTCCTCCCCGCGGTGTGTGTGTGTGTGTGTGTGTGTGTGTGTGTGTGTGTGTGTGTGTGTGTGTGTGTGTGTGTGTGTGTGTGTGTGTGTGTGTGTGTGTGTGTGTGTGTGTGTGTGTGTGTGTGATCGTGTGATCGTGTGCGTGACTCAACAGTCACCGTTCCACTTGGGCGAACTCTGCGGCCCGGAGAGTTCCAGGGCAGCGATGGGAACTGGCCGCGTGTTGCGTATGAGCGTGTTCATACAGCAGCACGGTCGCGCTCGCTGACTGTCTAGAAATATCACGTAACAGTGGGATCCAAGCAGTGACCCGCCGGTGAACTCTGGGGTCAAGTGTTCCTCGCGTGAATGGGAGCCTCGCGAAGCGTGTGATGATTAGGACGGCGCTGTGCCGCCTGGGACCGTGACCCCGGCGTGACCCGCGGAGGCTTATTTTGGTTCTGTTCTCTCTGGGGAGTTTGCAGCAAACATGGCTAATCAAGGCACCCGCATTTTCTGACTCATTTGTAATGTATTCCGTACACACGGACTCACGCTAGGACGCACGCACGCAAACACGCAGGCACGCGAATGTACGCATGCAAATGCACACGTGCGCAGACGCACACACATACACATACACATACACACACACTCCACACACACAATCATCACACACACTCACGTACACACACACACGTACACACACACACAAACACACACACACACACACACTCACGTACAAACGTACACACACACACGTACAAACGTACACACACGTACACACACACGTACAGACACACGTACAGACACACACACACACACACACACACACACGTACGCACACGCACGCTCACACACACACACACACACACACGTACACACACACACACACACACACACACACACACACACACACACACACACACACACACACACACACACGCACACAGATATCCTTGCAAACAATGGCAACGCCTCATATTTAGTGTTGTTTTGGAAGAGGGACCTCCGCCCTCCCACCCCGCACTCGGAGTGTGCTGCCCCACCACTGTCCCAAAACCCTCCCCTGGGTCCCTCTGCTGGCGAACACGGGGGCGTGACGGACGGACACGGTGGTCCCGGTTGATTCCTCCCAGATGGAGGCGAGGGAGGGCGATCTCTCTCTCACGTCAGGCTGTTTGTGAGTGCTTCACATCCACTCCATGTCAGCGTTTCAGAAGTTTTCCCCAAATCCACTCGGAGCAGATGGTTTCATTACCGAGGTCAGCTCGCTGGGTTTAGCGGCGGCTTAGCGCGTGATGGACACCGGCTGAATGGACCCGTTCTCTCCGGCTGACCCCGCGGTCCGCCCTTGTTAGGACACCACCCCCGGGTAAGGCCCACCGCGGCCTCCCTCCTCATGGCCGCCGTCTTGACGAATCCGCCTTGAGGCGAGATGGATAAATGTCGAGCCATGTGTCCATGTTTGCTCCCTCTTGGTTCGGGATAATGGTGTAGCTCTGAGGCGTCCATGTTGGCTCCATGTTGGTTAGCGATGGCTCCCCGGCTCTGCAGGCAACTACGTTGGCCGAAGAGGGATACGTGGATCCATGTTGGCTCAAGATTGCGGGGGGGGGGCTAGGAATCGGTTTCCCGCTCCGTTGTCCTGTACTTGGGGACTGAGCTTGAATCGTTAGGATCAGACAGTTTATAACCCAACTAGTTTTTAACTCTAATGAGTCCATTCCATACAAGTCAAGACACATGTTCCAACATTTCTGAGTCTCCTCCTCAAGTCCCTGGTTTTACCACGACTAGGCTCGGATCGGGGTGCTGTTGTTGTTAATACTCCCAGGGGGGCGAAGATATGCCAGTGGAGACGGCTACAGGGCCTGGAGGGTCAGGCCAGCAGAGGGTCTAAAGGGGTCCGGGGTCAGCCCAGAGCAGGCTGGGTTGCGGGGGGTTCTCCTCAGGACCTCTGTGGGCTGTGTCGCTGTCGTCAGCGCATGAACCTCCATCGGATCATACCCTACGTTGTTGTTATTATTAGCCGTACGAACCACTACTGCCGAACACGAGCTGCCCTCACTGAGGCTGATGTCAGGGGAAGCTGGAAGCGAGACAAGGGGGGAGCATCATCAGAAACCAGTCCAGTGGCCAGGGGGACTCCCTGCCAAAAGGTTCCGCGTTCGAACCCCAATGTCTAGACAACTCTAAGCCAGCTGCCCCCTAACCCCTATTTTCCTACCCCTAACGACTTGTATCCAAAACAAGTCCTACGGTAACTTGACGACAATTATGAAATTGTCGTCAATAATATCATTGGTCGTCATAGAAGGCGTAGAATCATCAGAAACAATGCTCAAAGGCGTAGCGGCATCAGAAGTTACGCTAAGAGGTGAGGCATGAGCAGAAGCGATGCTAAAAGGCTAAGCTTCAACTGCTGTCACCACACATTAGCTCTGTCCGCTGCAACATTTGATAGCTTCCGGATATATGTGCTTGCGCTCAGAGAGGGAGGCTAATATTTACCCTCTGAGGGACGGGTTGGTTTGACGTGAGCTAGCGACCTGAACATAGCATGACATCTGGGGGAGAAGTTCAGGGTCAAAGGTCAAAACTGGTGGTGGGTCAAGCAGAATCTTAAACCAGAGTGCATCATGGGAGTTTTGTGAATAATACCAGGTGCCAATAATAAAGACCTCATATTTTCAGTGGTCTAGTTAATCTAATATGTGTGGTGCCTCTGCAAATAAGACTACTGTTTAAACAGCGCCGCCTTTTAGGGAGTTATTAGAAAATAGTGGATAGTACAGCTCAGTGGTTTGGTACATCTTTTTCTCCCCATCAACATGTCCTATGTGCCTCGCACCAAACGATGTGATTCGTAGTAGTTTGCTTATGGCTACGAGTCATTAAGAAGTCTGTTTATACATGACCTTTTACGAGACCTTTCAAACCTTAAAAAAAAAGAAAAAGTTAATCAAAAACGTTACATCAAACGTCCTTCGTTAATCAGTCGGCGAATCTCATGTGACCGCAAACGCATATGAAGCGAGCCCAAATGGGCCCCAGACCCACAGCTTTGAGAACCCTGGGACAGGTTAACCCAACGCCAGGTTCTCTGCTGCGGAGGTGACAGAACGGGGGTGGGGGGGGGGGGGGGGGGGGGGGGTGAGAATGTTTCTGTAGGTCGTGGTTTAATGAACCCAACGATTCCTCGAGTGCTGTTTTTCGTCGCCGACCAGGAGAACGATGTTCAGATCAGCCGAGCGGCGCGTGGATCGGGCTCTGGGATCAGGACAGCTGAACCGTGGTGATTATAGTAAAGGCCAGCAGATTTTAAACTTCTCAACCCTGACATTTGATTCCTCCTTTTGTCCTATTCGGTAGAAGACTGATACACGCAAGTGAAGTAAAGGCTGTTTGATTCTTGTTTTATTTTTAATGTTCCTTTTCACATTAAACGCTAGGGAGGCCATTTACTTTGCATTATCACGGCATTCAATAAATTAAATGACAAAAACAGATCTGGTATCTGTGGCTGTCACAGCCAGGCCCTCAGTGAGCAATATGTCCAATCACTCCATTCAGCCCAATTTAATTGATTGGATGGCCTGTCTGTCCGTCTGTCTGTCTGCCTCCCTCCCCGCCTCCCTCTGCCCTCACGCAGTGAGAGATCCGTCCTCCCCAAGGCCGGGCCCTTGTTATGATTTCAGATGTATCTTTCAACCACCTTCCAACCACACAAAGAGACAAGCAGGTTTTACACGATCACGCTTCCACCATTCAAGAGCCATCGCCACATTCAGTATTTGATACGAGTTGAATCCGTACCCCTCTGCAGCTTCTAGAGCTTCTCGGACATTACAGCCCCCGTAGACCTCTTACTGGTCAGACCAGAGGGTCTTAAGTCAGGGGCCCCTCAGCTCCACGGCAGCGGGGGCTGTGACTGGGGGTCCGACCTGCCCACGGCGACGGCCTCCTGCTGTGATAAGACCCCCCTCTCTGCCGGTGAGGAGATTCCTCCTCTGAGAGGAAATGCACAATGAACGTTTAAAATGTAATTGGCACCTAAATGGCACTATCTTACCTTGAAGTAAAAGGGTATATTTTAAATGTAATTTTTTATCTAGAATGGTCGTCATGTTTTCGGCGTTTAAATAAAGTTTAGAATTTGCGTTTAGAACCTGAGTGTGTTTTTGTAAGTTATGCGTGTTCTTTGTTCTATCTGAATTTCGCGGCAACTCGTACAAATCCCTTTGAGGATGAAAAACGTTCTCTATCTTCGTTAGAAAAAAAGAAGTGTGATCAGTTATTGAGTTCAAACGAGCGTCGATTTGATTCTGTAATCTACAATAATATTCTGTAATCTACAATAATATTCTGTAATCTACACTCTCTATACTCGATACTTTATTGAATACAGAATAAAGCGTATGGATTACAGAACCCAGCACGGATACGTTATCGCTCCCACACGGAGAGAAGCGCTGATCCGCAGAAAAGACTTGTTCCTCGCTCCGGTGGAAGTAAAAAGTACGACAAAAAGTCCAGAAGTACAGCGAGCGGCAGAAGTCTAGGATGAAGAGGAGTTGTGGAGGAAGAGGAGGATGAGGAGTTGAGGAGGATACGGGGGCGTCTGAGGAGCAGAGAGGAGGCGCAGCGACTCTGTTTGGGGGGGTTCCGCCGCCCCAACCCCCTCCCCTTGTGGGTTGAAATGCAAAGTGAACAGTTTTCCTTTCCCCCCCCAGGTGTGCAAATCTCTCCTAATCTGTTTTAACGTGTCGAAAGGCTTCTCCGCACTCCTGTGAAATTTCACACTCAGGACGCGCACAAAGTCAGTCTGCATTACAGCAGGGACCTATCTACGCCCGCGTGTGCGTGTGTGTGTGTGTGTGCGTGCGTGTGTCTCATTTTGTGTGCGTCTTGTGTTTGTTTACAGTTCTCCCGTACTTTCCTTGCACTTTCTTCCTCATCGTTCGCTAACGTCATCCGAATGCTCTTCCACGCCTCCATTTTGTTCCTTTGTCTCTTTGCTCAACATCAATACGTTAAATAAGATCTCAGTTTTAAATAACAATCATCCACGTGCCAGAAGAAGAGGGCATTGAGTCGAGACGCCTTCGCCCGTATCAAGGCGCTCGGCCTAACCGTGGCTCCTCCAGCAGGTCTCTGCCGCGGGCCTTCCCTCGCCGTCGGAGCGTCGCCCCCCTGGCTCCGTCGTCTTTGAGCGGGGAACTTATTTTCACACGCCGCTACCTTCAGAGTTGTATAAATAATGCCGGCTCCCTTCTCAGAGATGCCGTGTGTGTGCTGTGTGGCCCCAGGGAACACAGTAGTGTATAGACGGCGCTGATGGGGACGATGCGTGTGTATCCAGCCATTTGTAAATGCTGGATAAGAGTCAAGTGATCACAAAAATTGTAATTAGTATCATTATCCGTTTATTACATTTTTACACATTGTAGAAAAAAAAAACAGTAGCATTTACGTAACGTCAAATTATCCCTATAATTTTCATCATTTTCGTTTTTTTAATTTTCACTGTACTAGTTTTATTATTTCAGTGATAGAAAATTCATCATCCTCATCTTCAAAACTGATTATCCCGGGTCTGGAATATTTAATTCCATTTGCAGCTTCCGACATTTAAACCATCACGATTGTGAACAGACCGATGGCACGGACAGAATATGTACAGAAGTAGAGATGTACTGCGTTTACATGATCAATGCATCTTACGTCTCCTACACTGGATACAGTAAAGAGTTTAATTCAGTGACACAGTGAATGTGCAGTCTAGCCCATTAAGAATGTTCCAGCACAACACAAAGCAGAAACTAACACAATGCTTTATGGTAGCAAAGCACAAAGATCTGCGTGTTAGTTCAATCTTCTTACCTTCGGTGAGTCTTGCGTGAGGTACTCATTCACCTCGCTCCAAACTATTCCTCCGTCGATTCAGTTCTTTGTCCTCTTCAATGCTGTGTTTGTGGAACTTACTTTCCCTGTTATAACCGCCGCAAGAGCACTGATCATCAGAAAAGTACTGTGCTCGGTTTAGCAGATAATATCCGGGGCTGCAGCTAGTTAAAATGTTAAGAAAGGGCCAAATCTCTCCCAACTGTAATGGGTGGAAAACGCAGCGTGACTTGGTAATTATTTTGAGGTCTCCATTTGCATTTCCACCGCTCTGCCACTGCAGGTCGGGAAGCCTTAAAGATAGATTAATAATCTAGGGTATTTAAAAACCATGAAACATTTAAATGGAGTAATTTTCTTCCTAAAGGGCATAGTTGAGATAGGCGTTTCCTTTTATATGCAGACAGACAAGGATTTTTTTCCCTCTTTAAACATGAATGCTAATCAGAGAGCAGGATACCAGCCTTGGAATATATCTCAGAGTTCGGGTTTTCGGGGGTGAATCCTTACTTTAAGGGGATTCTCTGGTCCGGATTAGATTAGGATTAAAACCCATTAACAGATTACTTCTCTAATCGATTTATTCTACCATCAAACACTTTGATATGAGACACTTTATGCTTTAACCACGCGTGCTCGTTAAACACACAGAGGTTAGACAGGGCGCCGCGTTTAAACATCTCCGACCCGCGTCTCAAACTTTGATTAACTGTTGTAGGAAGTCAATTGAAAAACATCTCCCTGGCCCACTTAAGAGAGACATCTCATCAGCACGGGGTGCAGCAGCAGGCCTTCAGTCTTCACTTGTTCCTGCCGTTCCCCAAGTGCTGCAGAACCAGTAATTGACTGAAACGTTCACCCCGGGGCAGTAACCTAATAAGGCCTCACCAAGGTTAATCATAGACCCTTATTAGGGCTGGCTGCACGGCTGACACCAATATGTACGGCAAAACATGTTTTTGCCAGCGCTAGGCGCGCCGCCGCCGCCGCGATTGCAGCTAGGCTAGCCTCCTCACAGTCACAGCTCAACACCCCCCGCCTCTCGGCTCCGGCACCGGTCAGACAATAGATCGAGTCATCCCGGGCCGGGCCGCCTGCCCGCCCGCCTGCCGGGGCTTCTGGTCCGCCGGCGCTCTCTTTCCAGGATACCGGCGACACAAATCTCCGTGATTTAGCGTCTTGCCAGCGCGAGCGGCCAAAGTCAGCACAAGTGTCAGGCGGCATTGCCAATCGGCTGTCGCGCCGGCCGCTCCCCCCGGCGATTTATGCCCCCCCCCCCCCCCTACACCCCCCCCCCGCTGGCTTTATTAGCCGTGGTTTATGGGCGGCGGCGGCGGCGGGACGGCGGGCCCCAGGCCCCGCGTCGAGGTGGGCGTGTAATTGACTCTGAGGAGGACGTCGCCGTAATCTCCTGAGTGTAAACACACAATCAATAAGAGAGCCTTTAAGCAAGTGCTGCTCTGTCCCTCCTCGTCCTCCTCCTCGTCCTCCTCCTCATCCCCGGCTGAAGTTTTCTCCCGCTTAAACCGTCGTCGTCGTCGTTGTTGTTGTTATTATTGTGAGGAATCGCAGTATTTTATTTTGGGGAGGGGGGGGATTTGTAAAATCAGCAGTATGCAACGGCGATTACGACGGTGAATTATTCATGCGTTTAAAAAACAGTCGGATGTGGATTGTCTGATCTTGTCCTAGATGTTGCCTCGAAGACAAATTAGAACCAGGGACGACGGAGACCGGTTTAAACGAGTCGAGTTCTCGGCCCGCTGACGCCGTTCCCACGTCAGGGCTACGCCAACGTTACCTCTCCCACGGCATCTCCTCCTCCTCCTCTCTCTCTCTTCTCCCTCTCCTCTCCTCCATCTCTCTCTGTCTCTCCCTCTCTCTCTCTCTCTCTCTCTCTCTCTCTCTCTCTCTCTCTCTCTCTCTCTCTCTCTCTCTCTCTCTATCCCTCTGCCTCTGCCTCTGCCTCTGCCTCTCCCTCTCCCTCCCCCTCTCCCTCTCCCTCTCTCTCTCCCTCTCTCCCCTCTCCTCCTCTCCTCTCTCCCCTCTTCACTCTCCCTCCTCCTCTCTCCTCTCTCCACATCCTCACTCTCTCTCTCTCTCCGCTCGCTCTCTCTCTCTCTCTCTCCTCTCCTCTCTCTCTCTCTCTCTCGTCTCGCTCTCTCTCTCGTCGTCTCTCTCTCGCAGTTCTCGTCTCTCTCTCTCTCTCTCTCTCCTCTCTCTCTCTCTCTCTCCTCCTTTCTTTCTTTCGAGGGGCTCCTCTAGCGTGTTTCCTACGTCAACCCTATACCCCACACCGCCGCCCCCCCTGCCTGTTCGCTCTGCTGTCCATGAGGGCACTGAGTCATAAAGGATGAGCAGAAACATGAAGGGTTCCTCTCAGCTCCTCTGACCCTCAGCGTGCGGGGCGAGCCTGACTCCACCTTCAGGTCCGTGTGAGAGCCAGCGTCTCTTCACACCAGACAGAGCCCCTGTGTCCGTCCCCCTGGATGTTTACGTAGTCCTGGAGACGGGTCAGGTGTTGGGTGTCTCCAGGTGTCTCCGGTCTGACTGTGTCCTCTCCCCCCCCCCCCCCCCCAGACCTCCTCCACCCTGCCCGCCAGCCCCGGGGCCCCCGTCACCGGCTACAAGCGCATGGTCATCCCCACCCAGCCCCCCCTCACCGCCACCAAGAAGTCCACCCCCAAGCCCCCGTCCTCCGCCGCCTCCAGCCCGGGCCCCAGGCCCCCGCAGCCGGCCCCGCCCCCCCAGCCCGTGGCCGCCTCCTACGCCACGGCCTCCACCCCCAGCCAGCCCACCTTCAACGTCCAGGTGCGGTCGGCCCAGCCGGGCCCCCAGCACCAGGCCCCGGGGGGCCCCCAGCACTACGCGCCCCAGCCGCAGCCCGGCCGCGCCGGCCCCGCCCAGGTCCAGTACGTGCCCGCCCAGCCCAAGGGCCCCGACTTCGCCTACGGGCCCCCACAGCCGGGGTTCTCCCCCGCGGGCCCCGGGGGGTACCAGGAGCCCCAGTACCCGGGCCCCGGGGGGTACCAGGACCAGCAGTACCCGGGCCCCGGGGGGTACCAGGACCAGCAGTACCCGGGCCCCGGGGGGTACCAGGACCAGCAGTACCCAGGCCCTGGGGGGTACCAGGACCAGCAGTACCCGGGCCCTGGGGGGTACCAGGAGCCCCAGTACCCGGGCCCCGGGGGGTACCAGGAGCCCCAGTACCCGGGCCCCGGCCAGCAGAACGCCTGGAGGCCCGAGCCGGCTGCCCCGGCCCAGGCCTACCAGCCCCCGGCCCCCAGGAAGACCTTCATCAACGACCCCCCGGCCAGCCTGGCCCCCATGTACGGGGAACAGCCCATGGGGCCGCCCAAGGTAAGGATCCTCCTCCTCCTCCTCCTCCTCCTCCTCCTCCTCCTCCTCCTCCTCCTCCTCCTCCTCCTCCTCCTCCTCCTCCTCCTCCATCATCATCTCTCTCCTCCTCCTCCTCCATCTCTCTCCTCCTCCTCCTCCTCCTCCATCTCTCTCCTCCTCCTCCTCCTCCACCTCCTCGTCCTCCTCCTCTGTCTGTCTGTCTGTCTGTCTGTCTGTCTGTCTGTCTGTCCCTCTGTCTGTCTGTCTGTCTGTCTGTCCCTCTGTCTGTCCCTCTGTCTGTCTGTCTGTCTGTCTGTCTGTCTGTCTGTCTGTCTTTCTTTTTCTCAATCCTCTAGAACACAGGGTCACTTAGGACACAAAAAAAGGTTATTACAAATATACAATTTGGTTTAAAATATTAAACAAAATTATACATTTACAATTAATATTTCTATCTATATATATATATATTAATTTACATAAATGATCTTACACAACAGAGTGATCCAGCAGATATATTCACCAGTTCATTGATCAATGTAATCAATAGTGCCAGCCGGAGCGTCTCCGGTGAGGAACGCCAGCGGTTCCCTCTGTTCTCGTACGTAGAACCCCCTCCCCGGCCCCCCCCGGCAGAACCTGTGTTCCTCGGGGCCCCCGCTGAGCATTAATAATGGATGTGTGAGTGCGGACCCTCCGCTCAGCGCCCCGTGGCCTCGGAGCGGTTTCATGTCGGCTGCGCTGCCTGACATCCTAGTGCCGGTAGGGCTGTTGGTTTGAATCTGGTTCAACATCCGGCCCGCGCATTATCCAACGCCTCCCTCCCTCCCTCCCTCCCTCCCTCCCTCCCTCCCTCTCTTTCTCTTTCTCTTTCTCTTTCTCTCTCTCTCCCTCCCTCTCTCTCCCTCTCCCCTTCTCCCCCTCTCCCTCCTTCTCTCCCTCCATTTCTCTATTTTTCTCTCTTTCTCTTTCTTGTTCTGTCTCTCTCTTCCTCTTTCTTGTTCTCTCTCTCTCTTTCTCCCTCACCCCCTTGTCCCCCTCCCCCTCTCTCTTTACCCCCCCCCCCCCCTCTCCCTCTCGCCGCTCGCATCCTAAATCACAATTTCCATTTGAATTTACTTCTAATGAAGAAGCGACCGCCGCATGATTAATAGGAAAATAAAATTTGCTACAGCGGCGCGGTACTTCATATATGGCCACGTCTGTGTCTGTGTGTCTGTGTGTGTGTGTCTGTGTGTGTGCGGCCCGTGTGTGTGTCTGTGTGTACACATCACAGGGATACATATGCGTCTTTAGATTGCCGTGCAGCGGGGGGTTGGCTTACTGCGAGGGTAAACAGTTGTTTCAACCTCTATGAATTATGAACAGGTCTTTACCACAGGGCTGCACACTGCCTGCTTCCATTTGTCTCAGAAAGCTTTTTGCCTCTGTTTGCCAGGGTTTGTTTACGGTCTTACTTCCACGGTTGCCACGGCGATGTGTCATGGCGTCTCCGTACGCCGGGGTTCGTCGAAGGCCGCTGCCTTCGTCGTCTCCGCCCTGGTCGACGACACTGAGTGACAGGCAGGATGCGCTCTAATTCGACTCGTACCTCGTAGATAAAGATAAAGTGTGTGTGAATAGTCTTATTAAGGGCCAATTTAGTTTGCTCAAGGCTGAATTAAATTACCCCTAACCTGAGTCAACTCTATTCATACGTTAGTATTGTGCTCTCACACTTTATTCTCGATTAATGTATTAATGATCATACTTTATGATCTAATGCGATATTATATCATATCATTTTAGGTTTCCCCTTCAGCATCATGGGTTTGAATATCTTGCCATTGCGCTACAGTTGAACTTTATGGCTATATTTCTTTATTTTTATATTCAACAAATGATTCGAGAGCTGTAAAGTGCCTCTTCATTGGGAGTGTCTGAGGACCTTGCTATAGTCGTTTAATACGTACTGTTGTATGATGGTATTATATTACTGTAGCTATAATACTGTATTAATGTAGTCCCCTTATATACGAGCTGTAAAGTACCTCTCCATCAGGACCTCTCTATAGTACTTAAGTACGCTATCGTTGAACGATGCTAGTATTATATTACTTAACATTATTCTGGCTATATTACTGTAGTAATGTAGCACACTAATACCGGAGAGCTGTAAAGTACCTCTTCATCGGTACCTTGCTGTAGTACTTTAGTACGACGGTATTACAATACTCAGGCTACATTACTTTATTAACGTACTACACTAATATACGAGAGGTAGCTCTTAATCTGGGGGTTCGGGGCCCGGGGGGACCGCATGGTAACCCCCCCCACCACAGTGATCATGTTGCTAGGCGGAGGAGGAGACGGAGTCAGGCGGTCGGACCCCCCCAGCCCTCCTCCTCCGTCCGCCATCTCTGGAAAGTGTACTAGCAGGACTCCCGAGTCCTCGCTTTAATTCAAGGATTTTATGCGTGTTCAAAACATGGAGCACCCCCACCCCCCCGCCCCCCCCCACGCCCCCCACGCCCCCCCGCCCCTGGGACGGCCCCTTCAAGGACGTTGTTTTACTAAACACAAATTATATTGCGTATCTTTTACGGGGGAAAAATTCTAATTATATTTGTTCAAAAACAAAAGTCTACATTTTATTTGAAAGCGGGCGGCGGCGGTCCCAGAATGATCCATTATTAATAAAGAAGAAACAAAGGTGGCGTTTATGAGATTTGCCAGCGTCTCTTTGATTCCAGATGAAAGCGCGCTTCTAATTTGGTTGATATATTATGTGTGGTGTATATTTGTGATGCTTTCCCAAGGATATAGTTTGATAATGGGCCCGGAGATGCCGGCTGCTGCCTTTGTGTTTCTGTGATTTGAGTCGTACTGTTGGAGTCTTAATGCTCTACTTCATATTCAGCCCTTCCTTGACACACACCACTTCCCTGGTTCGGGGCTGAGAATTAGTCCACATTCAACCAGAGATTTGACTATCTCTCTATCCGTTTTATTCTCATTAACCTTGATTTATCCAGGAAGAACACGCTGAGATTTCACATCTCTTTTGCAAGCGTGACCTGGTCTTAAGAGGGTGTAAAAGTGGCACTATGTGGCTCAGGAGGAAGGGCGTGTTGGCCGGTCACCGGATGGTTGTGAGTTCGATCCTCGGCTCCTCTTGTGTGTGGTGAGGTGTCCCTGAGCAAGGCACCTCACCCTGACTGCTCCTGACGAGCTGGCTGTCGCCTCGCGTGGTTTAATCCGCCGTCGGTGTGTGAATGTGTGCATGAATGGGTGAAAGCAAGGCATTATTGTCAAGCACTTTGAGAGGCCACTGGTTGGAAGAGCATTGTATAAAAGACGTCCCTTTACCATTTACAACATAAGAGAGTGAGGTCAAGTACTCTACACACAGAGACTGTTTCTATTGTACTAAAGACCAGTGAGAGGTTCGCCTCTGAAACAATACCAGACACACAAACATACATTTAAACTTCTACTTGTGGACTGAAGTGACAATTCTGATCAGTGGGATGATAAACGGGCCGACAACCCTGGTTTCATCCGTTCAGGCTGGTGGCCCGGTAACCTAGGGTTAGGGTTAGCAATATGTCATTAAATCCCACTAAATGTCAGGGCACACCTAGTCTTGGTTAGGAACCGCTGTCCATTCTGCTCTGGAGCTGTTTATGGCCGCTGACCTCCTGCCCGACCACGTTGCCGCTTTCCGAGGCCACACTAAAGTGTTATTTTCTCAGGGTGGTCGACACGTCCGGTGATGAACTGTAATCTCTTCGCTGTTTGTTTGTCTTGGTCAGCCACGCTCGCCCAAAATAGACCAATGAAAGGAGGGATCGAAGCCAGATTAGGGTGAAAGCAGAAACTGTCAACTTGGCCTTTATCTGAGCCACTCTGGGTGACCCTTGGTGTCTCACTGCCCTGTCAGACGTCTGGTGCCTGGGTCCTGGACGCGCTTGAGCTCCTCTTGTTGGGGCAGCAAATGAAGCCTAAACACTGGCAGTGCTGGGGCCTCTATTGAGACACCAGGCGGACAACTGACCCGGCCGCTTTGTGTCACGCTAGGGGACGTTCGCTCGCTGACTGACAGTGGCGGAGGATGTCATCAAAGAAATGGCTCCACCATAATCCTCTGT
Organism: Gadus chalcogrammus; assembly: GCF_026213295.1. Classification (NCBI taxonomy): domain Eukaryota; kingdom Metazoa; phylum Chordata; class Actinopteri; order Gadiformes; family Gadidae; genus Gadus; species Gadus chalcogrammus. The sequence goes on along the minus strand of NC_079423.1, from coordinate 17,145,007 downwards.
GGTCGCTGAGCGATGGCGTTTGCCGTCCGAGAAGCGGTCCTTTGTTAGCAGAGAGAAAGAGAACCCTGATCCAGAGAGACTCTCCGCATTCTCCGCGGTCTTTGACATCGTCGGAGCGCATCTAACCTCGGCGAAGTGGAGGTGTAAGAGGGGAGCTTCGAGTGCTTCAAGGACTCTTAATTACTCAAATCCTCCCTCGTTTGATCTCCATTGTGGCGAGGCGGGAGAGAAAAAAAATCATTTTGCAGATTTTCTGGCTGCCGATCAACACGCTGAAGCGATTTCCGCGAGTCTTTTCGGGATCCGTGGGAAAGCCGAGCTCGGAGGATGACTTGTTACTGCTGAGCTTGAGTGACACTTGACAGGGAAGGGATTACCGCTAACTGTTCGACCCCTGCGGCCGACAGAAGGCCCTAGAAGGTCAGCCCTGGTTTCATCTGTCAGACGTGTTTAAGTAACGGGGCCAGCACTTCTCTCCCTCTCTTGCTCCTACCTGCTGCAGAGCATTTGCATGCGGTACCAGTCCCAGCGGCCTGTGTCAGACAGGCTCCTGTTTGACCCAGGATGTTTGTTGTCTGATTGTATTTTGTCAAGCACAGAAACGGTCAACGGCCTCTGTGTGGTTATGGTTCACAGGCGTAACCACGTGCGTCGACGAAAGCCGACACAAGGGTCTTATATGGGAAGACAACAACCAAAACCAATGAAGAACATTGATTAATTACATTTTAATAATTGTTTCAAGGCCAAATCACGAGCATTCCCACACGAAGCCACCTTAAATTCTATTTTATTCATTTAGAGCAGAATCCTTTTATTTAGGTGAGAAATAAATCACCTTTATTGACCTTACTTTACTTTGGTAACTGACCATGAACTCGCAGTACTTCTGAACCGTGCCTTGAACTGGGAGCCTTCCTGAATGCCAGCTATGATGGCCGTTTCCAGTTACCACGTACAACACGGACCTTTGACCTGCGACCCCTGACCCCACAGGACTCCGGACTAACGTACGGTCCTCAAAGGAGCTGCATACAGACAGAGAGTCCAAGTTTTGCCCCCCCCCCAACCACAGGTCCACTGGCACGGGGAGGGTCTCCACTTGGCTCATGTCCAGGTCAAGTGAGTGCATAACACCTTCTCGTTTTGCAGCCGCCATCTCCCAGGGCCTCAGTGTCGGGAATGTCTGGCTGGTGTAAAGGTCGGAGGGCGAGGTTTGGGCCACATGACATGGTCCTCTGGGGTGGTGATGAAACGGCGACCTCCTCGTCCTCACTGCCAACGCCTCGGCCCCTCCCCTCGCTCCAGACGGTCACAGGGTTCACCTATATTTACCCCGGCCCGCCGACTCAAGAGACGACCGATAAGGAGAGGCCTCCTCCAGGTTCCCACCCCTGCAAACATCCGAAATAACGAAAGTTGGCCTTCGACTTGATTGGTGGCTTGGCTCGTGAATCAAGCCCTCGGTAGATCAGAGGTGTTTGTCAGAGGGGGCTCCTTGTAAATAATCCTGCGCTGTGATTGGCTGCTGTTGCTGCCTCTCTAAAGCTCCAGTCCGGCCAGTAAATAACGACCGGGATCAATGCCCTGTCAGGGAGGCTCGGTGAGCAGGCAGACGAAGTACTGCTGGTCACTGCCCCATTTCTCACCCTCGTTCTGAAGGCTTCCCGCCACCTCGCTGACATGCTGCTGTGAGGGAGAACCTGGTGTTCCTCTGACGGTTTTCCTGGTTAGATGCTCCTCTTACTACCTTGCTTACCTGCTGCTGTGAGTCAGGCTGTGTACTGTGTGTAGTCATGCTGCTGGTCGCTGGTTCTAGAAGACACGCTGGTCGCTGGACATCTCGGTCTCCGTTGGCAACGGGCTGTCTGCGGAGCGCCGGCCAAACATTACTTATGAGCGCAGAGAGCAATAAAAACATAAATTACTCCGGCCTTGTCCTTTGAGGAATGCAGCCCGCCGTAATTCACCGGCGCTCAGTCTGTTTATAATGCACTGACCTGCTGCTCACTCGCATTTCAAACCCATCCAGGATCGTTGAAGAATATAGCTTTAATTTAAGATCCAGCCGGACCGGGTTTTTACTTTCATTAGTGTAAAACAAAAGAATCTCCCGCTCTCCATTACTTTGCGTGAGAGTCGGGAGATTCCTGTAGTGTTTTGGTTTAAATCGTTTCCAGGTGAGTGGATTTGTTTTGTTATCCCAAGTCTTGCGCCTGGCCAGAAACCACCTGCATAACAGTGGCCCCTGCTGGCCGCTTCGGGTACTACTCAAGACCGCAGCGCAAGACCGAACGTCCCTCTGGTGTGTCTGAGGAATGCTGTGTGTGTGGAATGCGGTGGGAACCGACATAATGAAGCGCCTCTTTACGACGTCCTCTGTCCGTGGAAGAGATCCAAACGCCCTTAACACTCAAAAGCTAAAAATCCTGAACCAACCTAACCACCTCTTTTCTGTCAGTTAAAAACGGCCTCTTAAGTTTATTTCCAGGGGACCTGGTGTCCCTGTCGTGGCTGAGGAGGTGAGGAGGTGTGGTGGAGGTGGAGGAGGTGGAGGAGGTGGAGGTGCTGCTGACCTCCAGGTAGCTTCTTGGACCGCCGTTTGCATCTATTTGTTTAGCCGTCAGAGAGAAGCATCGGTCTCGCCCGGGGCGTGACGGCGAGCCGCCGAGGAAGGAAGCGACGGCCGGCCGAGCGCGTCGGAGCAGAGACACAACCTGACGTCTCCGTGTGCGCGGGCGCGCGTGTGCGTGCGTGTGTGCGGCTCTCGCGTGTGCGCTTAAAGACAGACGTGTGTTGTCACCACAGCAGGAAACGGTTTCACCCGTGTGCTCCGAGGCGGCCCGGCCTGAAACCTCCGCCGTGGCCGCTCTACGGTGTCATCCTGTAACTGTTGGGTTCTCTCTCTGCGTGCACACAGTAGCTATTGTACTTTTTTCTTTGCAGCGTGCCGTTCGCTCGTGGCTCCGCCGTTGCGTATCTGTTTGCAGGGAGGATGTGTCAGTTCGGAAGACGTGACCTAGTTCTTCACGCACGCACATCTCTTCTCTAAACACGGGGAAAAGCCCGTCGACATGCATTATGTTCTCCTCCGGTCTCCGCGTATCCACACACACACACACACACACACACACACACACACACACACACACACACACACACACACACACACACACACACACACACACACACACACACACACACACACACACACACACACTCCCACCCCCGTTCTCCTGAACGCAGATTCAATTAGGAATCTGTAGATTTGGGTTCTGCCGGTGGAAAATGTCAATGGCAGCGTTGGTTAATTTGTGATCATCATCCTGCCGGTTCTTGGTACACAGAGCGATCCTCGCCCGGCCCTGGTTCTCTGCCTTTAATTGGCGCTGCGGCAACCTGACCTATTTTCGGCGAGACCCTGTGTACTCCCCCCCCCCCCCCCGCCCCCCCGTGCGGCCTTGAGCCTAACGCTGCACAGCAGCTCCATAATTACTGCTGCTTACATGTTTACATGTTAACGTGTCCGGGGTCGTGACCCCCTGCACCGCTGTGACAGGAGGAGCACGCACGCACACACACACACACACACACACACACACACACACACACACACACACACACACACACACACACACACACACACACACACACACACACACACACACACACACACACACACACACACACCTATCTCTCACACACGCACGCACGCACACACACACACACACACACACACACACACACACACACACCTATCTCTCACACACCTATCTCTCACACACGCACGCACACACACACACACACACACACACACACACACACACACACCTATCTCTCACACACGCACGCACACACACACACACACACACACACACACACACACACACACCTATCTCGCACGCACACACGCACGCACGCACGCACACACACACACACACACACACACACACACACACACACACACACACACACACACACACACACACACACACACACACACACACACACACACCTATCTCTCACGCACGCACGCACACACACACACACACACACACACACACACACACACACACACACACACACACACACACACACACACACACACACACACCTATCCCTCACACACGCATATACACTCGCACACACACGTGTCTTCCTCACCACAGACAGGAAGCGGACGTGTCTCTGCTCTCGTCTCCCTTCTGAAACGCCGCCATGCTGAGCATTATTTCAGTCATTCAGCGCCACTTAATCTGTGTGTGAACGTGCCGGCGTGAGTGATTATGTCTTTGTTCGATTTGTGTGGATCACATGAGGGAGAGAGGGAGAGAGAGAGAGAGAGAGAGGGAGGGAGAGGGAGAGAGACGTTTTGCTTTTCTTCAGGACAGCGGTTTCTTTTATGATCCTGTTCTATGTTTTCTCTCTCTCTCTCTCTCTCTCTCTCTCTCTCTCTCTCTCTCTCTCTCTCTCTCTCTCTCTCTCTCTCTCTCTCTCTCTCTCTCTCTCTCTCTCTCTCTCTCTCTCTCTCTCTCTCTCTCTGATCAAACACCCAGCAGCAGGGTTCCTCTGTGTTCGGGCGAGCGAGGAACGCAACAGACATAAGCAGCGTGTGTTCATGGAGGGCTTATCCTCCCCAGCGCTCAGGTTGAATCGCAGGATAAAACGCGCCCTCCCCCTCTTGGACGTTTTGGACGGCCCTGTTTCCACTGGTGGTTGTGAATCGAGACGTGAGCTCTGAAGGAACCAGCATCCTCTCTGTGTCTCCTGTGTACACAAACATTCTTGTTTGTGTACAAACATTCTTGTTTGTGTACACACAACACAAAGGTTGGCAGGAGCACATCGCCTGAGAGAGCAGAGAGAGCAAGGCTACCAGAGTCCCTTCACCTGGGCCTCGGCCTCCCAATGCTTCTCTCCTCCTCCCTTCTCCTATTCCTTCGCCCTCTCTACTCCTCGTCACCTCACCCCTCCCTGCTCCCCTCCCTCCTCCTTCTCCTCCTTGCCCTTTCTACACCTCCTCTCCCTGCCCCGTATCTCCATCCTGCCTCCTCCCTCTCTCCTCCACCTCTCTCTCCTCCACCTCCCTCTCTCCTCCACCTCCCTCTCTCCTCCACCTCCCTCTCCTCCACCTCCCTCTCCTCCACCTCCCTGCTCTCTCCTCCACCTCCCTCTCCTCCACCTCCCTGCTCTCTCCTCCACCTCCCTCTCTCCTCCACCTCCCTCTCTCCTCCACCTCTCTCTCTCCTCCACCTCCCTCTCCTCCACCTCCCTCTCCTCCACCTCCCTCTCCTCCACCTCCCTCTCTCCTCCACCTCCCTCTCCTCCACCTCCCTCTCTCCTCCACCTCCCTCTCTCCTCCACCTCTCTCTCTCCTCCACCTCTCCCTCTCCTCCACCTCCCTCTCTCCTCCACCTCCCTCTCTCCTCCACCTCCCTCTCTCCTCCACCTCCCTCTCCTCCACCTCCCTCTCCTCCACCTCCCTCTCCTCCACCTCCCCATCCTGCTGGTCTCTGTGTGCGGGCGGTGCAGGCGGTGGTGTTCGGGGGGGGGGGGGGTATTGGTAGTGGGACAATCAGGGACCCTCCACCTCAGTCCCCTCCCCTCCCCTGAGGAGTCCAGACAGTGAAAGTGGACCGGGCGTCTGGAGCAGGCGGGGAGCGGGGTCTCACACCGGGGGGGGGGGGGGGGGCGCCGTGTCTCTGTTGTTGCCCGCCGAAGCCCGACTCAAAGTAGGCAGCGTCCATTAAGCGCAGGGGGAGGTAGTTTCCTCCTTTTCATTCGAGTGCAGAATAACTCCTCGGCGCCACAAAGGACGGCCTAACAAGGTGCTTTAAACTCTCCCGGCGCGCGTTGGCGCGGCCGCCGGCAGGGAGAGCAGCTTCGTACGAGGCGGAGACGAGATGCCTCACTACCGGTAATGGACGCTTTCCCTCAGCCTCTCTGAGCGCCGAGCGGCACGCCGCAGCCCCTAAATTGTTAATTTTGCTTTCGTTTATTCCTTCCCTTTTTAACCGTCGCCACGAGCAGTGGCGCCCCAAGTTTAAGGGGGGTACAGGAGAGCCGTGCTCCGGCTCGCTTCAGTTTTTATCTGCAGACGAATCTGGGTTTCTTTCGTGCGGGTTTTCCTCTGTGTCTATTTGTTTTTGTGAGGGCGTTAGGACCAGAGACAAACACCGCGATAAACACCAGGACTCGTGGGTTTCCTCTCGATTTCATCATCTCCGTAAATAAATATTTGAACGGGCTTTCCGGTCCAAGCGTGGACGGCAGAGTTTAGACAGACAGGGAGAGCGCTCCGAAGCAGAGGTCGAGTCCGACGCAGTGTAGAGCCGCGGGCGGGAATCGAACCCGCGGTCACTCTTAAGGTGCATCACAGGGTGGGGTTGAGCTCTTCAGGTGCATCGGCTGGCTGCCCGCCGTCTTTCAGCGATGATGTCACTCCGGAGGTAGCGGCGAGCAGCTGGTCGATGTCCCGGCGTGGAGAGGGTTTAATGAGGCCACGTCGTAAGGCTGCCTGACCACTGGGCCCCACGCCAGGGGAGCAACGGGGGCAACACCACCCTGGACCGGAGGAGATGTTGTCTCATTGGTCAGGGATGCTCATCTCGGGAGGAAAACGAGGCTAAGTTTGGCGTTGTGTTGCCGCCATGGTGTGGAAGGTCACGTTCTTGACACATGAGACCACGCGTCAGTCACATGGGGTGCAGGGTTTTGGCAGGGCCTTCAATACTGAAGGGGTTCTGTGTTCAATTCCCACACGTCCAAAGTGTACCTGTAGCCATACAAGGGCTCAAGAGCTCTGTGACTAAAGGTGGGGTTTGCGACCCCAACATTAACCTTTTGTATTCATCAGGCTTTTGTTACGGTATACTTTGGTGCATCTACTTCCACTCAAATAGTTTTGACCCTATGAACATGGGCCAGGAATGAATGATTTGCTGGTGGTGATGAATCATAAGGCAGTCAGTGTGTGCTTACTGGGCATCTGTGAGACTTTTTAATGATGATGAGACGTCGTCTGAGTGGGGGTGTGGTTTCAGCGCCGTAACTCTACATCCAGAGTAGGAGACGTTCACAAGGATACATCTATAAGTATACTGCTATGTGGGAGTGTGTGTGGAGGATGCATTGTTTAAGCAGCCTCACCGAGTCTGTCTCGGGCCAGGTGAGGCTGCTTAAACCAGCCATCAGCCATCACACACACACACACACCAACATACGAATACTAAGGAAATAAGCAGAATGTTTCTCAAACTGACCTCACAGGTGATCTGATGCTAGGCTGTTCTCAAAAGCCTTCTTCATCTTCATCATGTACTCTGGTGGAGCGGGTTGGCTGGTCACCGGGAGGTTGCTAGGTCGGTCCCCGGATCAGAGTGTCAAGGTGTCCCTGAGCAAGGCACCTCACCCTGACTGTTCCTGACGAGCTGCCTGTCGCCTTGCGTGGTGGACACCGCCGTCAGTGTGTGAATTTGTGCGTGAATGGGTGAATGTTAGGTAATATTGCAAAGCTCTGTGAGTGGCCACTGGTTAGAGAAGCGCGGTATAAATGCAGTCCATTTACCATTAACTCTGTCAGGGTCGGTGGCGGGTTGTAGTCAACAGAAAAATAAGTCAAAGAAGTAAGGAGGTTTTGTTCTGCTTGTTCAACACTGCGTTGATAAATGGTTATTCGGAGGGGATTTGAATTGCTATTTTTATTTTAGATTTGTATTATTTGGTCGCTGGGGATTTTATTTTGGTCCTGGCTCCAACCTCATTGTGGTGGGGCGGGGGGGGGGGGGGGGGGTGGTGACTTGACTCAATTACTAAATTGTAGTCGATAGTAAATTACTCGTTGCAGGTTAGGCGCTTCATGCAGTCTCTCAGAAAGGCAGACGCAATTTGTTGCCTCTCTCCGAATGATAAACACCGACGCTCCCGTCGCCCCGCCCCTCACCCCCGTATTGACTGCCTGGATCCCCGGTTGAGCGCGCCGTAATCCTGGGATAAATCCAGGACCGACCCAGACAGGCCACGCTCCCAGTCGGCACAATGCGCTCCGGCCGTAAAGGTCAGACCTGCGGTTGCATTAGCCTATTGGAAATCAAACCTTGTGTAGCATCGATGCTAGCCCCTGGATTAAGCTAACGTCGTCGACCCGGGGGGGGGAGGGTCAAAGGTCAGTCGGTCGATCCGTCAGACTGGTATTACATCGAGGGCTTTAAACAACATATGCACCCTTAATGTGAGGATTTATTGAGGATGAAGACACACAAAAAAAGCATGAGGTGGGTTTAACTCAATAACGGGGGATGATTAAAGGGCACGAAGGGGAAGACTCTAATGAAATTAAATAAAGGTGAGGCTGTGGCAGGTACAAGGCCCAGGTAACGTCAAACACAGGGAGGGGGCGGGGCCTGACGCCGGTGGGAGGGGCTGGCTGTGGATGATTGACAGCAAAAAGGCCAACAACACATCTTTAGTGTGGGGTGCTCTGTGCTTGAACGACCACAGACCGCTTCGATAACATAACGGCAAACCAGCCCTGAGCAGGGAGAGCAGGCTTTGACCCGGGGCCCTCTGTGGACGACACCACGCGGCTGTAAACCCCCGCCTGTGAACACACTGCCGCACTCACCCCCCTCCTCATCTGGCGTTCCTCCCCGGCCTCCCGGAGACCTCGAAGGATGTGAGGAGGAAGACAAATGATCTCTCCTCCTCGTCCTCCATTGTCTCTCCCCATCAGCGTTTATTTTTTTTTCCCCATTCGTTTATTTCAATCGTCTGAGGGGGTGTTCAGGGTCTGTTTCCACGCTGCCGCGGCCTGGAGGTCTTCGGGGGGGGGGGGGGATGGGGCAGAAGGCCTCGCCCTGGGCTCCGCGGTGGGGGAGAGCCAGGGTCGGAGGGTCCAGCAGGGGAACGCGAGGCAGCAGAACCTCAAATGAATGTTTAATTAGCGAGCCGGTCCTCGGAGCACCGGGGGGGGGGGGGGGCCCGGCGGGGGCCCCGCCCGGGAACAGCCCGTCAAGGTTCCCTCGTAGCCTTTGAGTTCAGAAGCACGCGTCCTCCACGGCGCGCGATGCTCGGGGAGGCCGCTAATTGAGGACCGCGCGGCTTCGCGTTTTAATTACCGCCGGGTGATTAACGAATGCAGAGCTAGTCCCGCTAGCTGCTAGCTAGCATAATATATGGAGGGTTTGTGTTGAACTTTGTCCCGACGGGGGAGGAGGAGAGCGAGGGGAACCTTTGTGTCGGGAATGGACGGAGGGCCTCAGGGTTTCTGTGGGGCCGGATAAGAACCGGTACGGATGTTTGGACGGGTTTCTGCAATTCTTCACGAGAAGGAATGAGAGCACGATCCACCACTGGTCTGGTTGATCTGGCAGCCAATCACTGAATGACTGCGTTAACGAGCTAGCTTGTCTCTGCGCCAGACTTAACGAGTGAACCCGTAAGTGCATTGCTACGCTAACAAGCTAGCTTGTAGACTTGTCGCTGGAGTGACTGTACAAGCTAGACTCCCGTCGTTAGACTTAACGAGTGAACCTGTCAGTGCGTTACTACACTAACGAGCTAGCTTGTATGTTTCCCAGACTTAACGAGTGAACCCGTTACTGCATTACTGCACTAACGAGCTAGCTTGTATCTTTCCCAGGCTTAACGAGGGCTGATGTTCTCTGGTTGCAGGGCGTCCCGGCTGGCGGCCGTCCAGAGGATGAGCTGGAGCGCCTCACCAAGAAGATGCTGTTCGACATGGAGAACCCCCCCACCGAGGAGTACTTCGGTAGGAACGCCGTTTCAACACTAAGGGGCGGGGCTTGTTCCACCACATTGGGTTCCTATAGGTTCCACTGACTCCCAAACCTTCGGTTTGGGAGTCAGTGGAACCTATAGGGACCCAATGTGGAACCCAACCTGTAGGACCCCAGATGACCCCTGATGGAGGCTGAGGCTACAGGTAGGGTTAGAGGCTGAGGCTACAGGTAGGGGTTAGAGGCAGAGTACAGAGACATGTCAAGTATAGAATATCCAAATGATTATTTTTCATTTTATTGTAACCGTATTTTTTGGCCGTGTTCATAACTAGGGGTCCTAGGAGATTGATGTCTTGGCGACGCGTGAGTGTATATTTAGTATAACAAATAGGCGAGAACGTTTGCATTCTGCATTGTCCTCATATGGATATGGATATGGGTGGTTTCCATAGCAACAGAATAATAACCTGCCGCCGCGTCGAGCTATTACTCGTACCACAAACGGCGGAGAACACAGCGGCGCGGTAATGAACGATAATGCCCTTCTTTCAACCACTCTCCCTCTCTCTCCCTCCTCTGTTCACGCTCGCTCGGTTATCGGATTTCACCTCACACTTCAAACCCTCCGGAGCAGTTGGCTTTCAACCCAACGCTGCGTCTCCAGAGTGTAAACACTGTGTTTATTGGATCCGCTGTAACAATGGCTGATCACCGCCGGAGCCCGCTACCGGGCCGGGAAGAAGAGCGAATCAGGGTTTAATATGGTGGGAGGAGGCCGGACCCCCGGCCCTCCGTTTGAGGGTCTGAGGGTCAGAGTGGTCTCTGCTTGCGTCGACCGCCCTACACTGCGTCTAACCCGGCCCGCACTGGGTAGGGAGTCTGTTTGGATTCACACAACGTTCACTGAGTAGACAAACTCCCAAACTTTATTCTTTATTTTTATAGAACGCACCGGCTAATATGTGATCATAAGTCTGCAATCTCCCACGACTTCATATCGTTAGCCTCATAGCATAATCACATTTTGGCCAAATTGTGGTATCTTACCTAACGATACTATCCAAACGCTGCTGAATCACTGCGCCTCATTGGCTAGATCCTAAGCCAATCAGAGTGCTTTTTACATTCCATGATCACTATCTGCCTAAATCATCTATTTGACTTAAAATATGACTCGGGCAATTATGCTACAAGGCTAACGATATGTGTCAAGGGTCGCGACCCCCAGGTGCTAGCCACTGGGTTCACTTCAGGAGGAACGCTGAGCCCCCAGTCAGCCATACAGACTGGGGCGGCATCTGGTTCAGGGGGTAGAGCGGGTTGGCTGGTAACCAGAAGGTTGCCTGTTCAATCCCCGGCTCCTCCTAGCGCCTGACCCTCCTGAATGTCAGGCAGAACTTAGGGCTGCTCGATTATGGGAAAAATCATAATCACGATTATTGTGGTCAATAGTTTTGATTTTGAAAACATGTTGTATTTATTCAGCATGTCTCTCCCCCAAAAAAACTTTGTAACTGAGAACTTTGAAATTTCGCCATAAAGAAATACACAAAATGGTCAAAAAGAAAATGTTCCAATCTAAAATTATATGTATCCAGCTGTTCTGCCCTTTCTATAAAACATTAAATAAAAAATAAAAAAATAATATATATATCGATTATGTTAATTTTGTGATCATTTGACGCTAAAATCTAAATCACGATAAAAAAATAATTAATCGCCCAGCCATAGCCGAACTGTAAAGCGCTTCGAGTTGCCACTGGTTATAAAAGTGCTGTTTAAATGCAGACCATTTCCCATACTCTCTCTTCTACTGAGCCTCCACTGTGAGGAACCACCGGGCCTCTCCCCTCATGGGTGGGGGGGGGTCCTCAGAAGGTCTGGTCCCCATGAAGCACCTCTGATGAACCTCCGCCACCTGCAGGCGTCGCCGGTTCAATCCCCGGCCAAAGCGTCGGAGGACGTCCTTGAGCAAGTGCCTGTCTCTCCTCCGACGGTTGCGGGGTTGAGTTCTTGCCCTTTTGCCGCCGCCAGTCAGCGTGCGAGCATCCAGCATGACGTGTGCGCCGTGACATGTGATGCGTGACATGTGAGGCATGACATGTAAAGTGTCTTCTGAGTGGCTTTGGGGCGCGGGTGTGCACAGCCGAGTGTGAACGCGGCCGATTTATTCTGCAGCGAGCGGCGCCGGGCATGTCGGCGGGCGGGAAACTGTTCGCCCGCCGCTGCCTCCATTTCCATGTTAAGTGGAAGAGGAACGCACACACAACCGGGCATGTCTGACAGCCTAACAGACTCATCCGCTCCCGGACCACAAGGCTACCCGGTGCGGTCCACGGTTTACCCTCGGCCCGGGGTCAAACCCGTCGGCCGACCCGGTCGGTGTGACGGATTAGGTACAATCCGGGGTCGGTTGACTCAAAGACCCGGGCTGGATTTTTTAATGAGCGAACCTGGAGCCGCCGTTAGTCTGGTTTCGAGACGGCGCGTTGACTATCAAAGGATAAGCGGTGGATTGGGAAGACAAATGAAGGCCTGTGGCGCTTTAAATGTCATAATTCCTCTCTGCAGATATTTTGAGAAGCACAAAACTGTCAACCTGCGGGAGTAAACAACGTGTCGTCGCAGTGGGTTCATGTGCTTTTGCTCCTCACAAATTTTCCACATTTTTCCAAACCGTTTGGAGCCCGGGGCCGTCACAGCTGATTCATCTGTTTTTAGTTTAGTTTCGAGACGGAATGACAACTTCCAGGATGGAACGGAATTCCAATTTCAAGTCTATATTTCAAATTTAAAGCGCCTCTTGCACTCCAATAACACGTCGTTCATGGCTAACTCTCCCGAGAGCCATTACTTTGGCGGCCGGGGTGTAGGGAGCGCGCGGGTTGAGGCGCGGTGCGGCGGCCGTGCTGAGGCGCGCTCGGTGACAGTTGGGAGAACGTATGGTAATGACAGCCTGATTGCAGAAGAGAGGAGAGGTGAGTGAAGGGGCACCTGTGAATATTACGATTGATAAATAAATGAGAGTCTTGACATCCTCACAACGGATGTTCAAGACATCTTTTCAGTCAAGTTTATGAATCGTTTTTTTTTTATTTTTTTAATCAAATAAAAATGTCACACTCCCACACGTCCAATATAGAATTGCTTTAATACTGAATATTGAGGACTGACGATAAGATAAGGTGTTTTTAAGGGAACCAGGGACCTCTTTGAGGTGAAGTGACATCCTTTTCAAATATTCAATCCTTTGCTATTCTCTCCATCGTGGCGCCTTCTGTCCTCAGGCTTTAGTCCGTACTGCTGGCCTGGCTCTGTAGGTCTCCATCCCTGTTCCCCCAGGAATAAAGGCCCCCCGGTGACCCCCATATAGACCTCCACTCGACCCCTGACCCCAGGCACCACCTCCCCTATCTCCTCCCCTATCTCCTCCCCTATCTCCTCCCCTATCTCCTCCCCTATCTCCTCCCCTATCTCCTCCCCTATCTCCTCCCCTATCTCCTCCCCTATCTCCTCCCCTATCTCCTCCCCTATCTCCTCCCCTATCTCCTCCCCTATCTCCTCCCCTATCTCCACCCCTATCAGCAGCACCGCCGCTAGCACAAGCCTCACCACACCCATCACTGGCCCTCACACCCCACATCCTCCGGGGGAGAGAAAGAGAGAGAGACAGGGGGAGGGATGGAGAGGGAGGGAGAGAGAGAGAGAGAGGGGGAGATGGAGAGGGAGAGAGAGAGAGAGAGAGAGAGAGAGAGAGAGAGAGAGAGAGAGAGAGAGAGAGAGAGAGAGTGACTCAGAGAGAGAGAGAGAGAGGGGGGAGAGAGAGAGAGAGAGAGAGAGAGCGTGACTCAGAGAGGGAGAGAGAGAGGGGGGAGAGAGAGAGAGAGAGAGCGTGACTCAGAGAGGAAGAGAGAGAGAGTGGGGGGGAGAGATGGAGAGGGAGAGAGAGACTCAGTGAGAGAGACACTCAGAGGAAGGGAGAGAGAGAGAGTGCGAGACTCAGAGAGGGAGAGAGAGAGAGAGAGACTCAGAGGGAAAGGGAGGAGGGGGAGAGAGGGGGGCGAGAGAGAGAGCTTTGTGTTAGGCATCAGATGAATGACCAGGGATAGAGAGGCAACAGAGCGATGGAGGAAGAGGAGGGGGAGAGAGGAGGGATGACGATGAGGAGGAGGATATGAAGCAAAAAGGAGGTGAAGAAAATAGAGGGTGGGGGGGGGGGGTGGGGGTGGGGGGGTGGGGGGAGGATGAAGAGTACAATACCGTAGTGGAGGCTCATTATCCCAGAGAAGCGTCCGGTATAGATCAGTTGACGCTCCTCGGCCAATCCCAGCTGAATAACGTAAAGTTTGCTTTCCATGCTGAAGCCCCTCTTCGGGGACCCCCCCCCCCCCTCCTTCCCCGTCCCCCCCTCCCTCCGAGAGCAGAACCCTTTGTAATCACCATCAATCTGTCGGACTGAACCCCTGTTCCTGCCTCTCATTTGTACTGCGGTCGGAGTTCCAGGGAGATGGTGGTGGTGGTGTGGTGGTGATGGTGGTGGTGGTGGTGGTGGTGGTGGTGGTGTGGGGAGTGCTTGATAAAAGCCCCCCAGGCTAGTAATTATCTAAATTAGGTACAAATGTAGGGCTGAGATTTAGGATTTGTAACTGGACCGGATCTTCCTCGTTCTCTGTCAGAGTTGAATTGTACTGGTGTTGCTGCGGCCTTTGATGAGCCACCAACGGGAGGCCAGCCGTCGTTGGTCCGGAGGAACTTAATGTGATGTTTTCATTGGTCCAGAGGAACTTAATCGTCGGTTTTCATTGGTCCAGAGGTCCATATGTCTGCAGTGGTTCTCAGCAGTTCTCCAGCGGTTCTAGAGCGGTTCTGTGCAGTCGGTTGCTCCTGATCTCCGGATTAGATTTGAGGAAGGCCAGCGAGCCTTTCCAGATGTCACCCTCCGTCAGTTTGATCCGGTTAGGGAGTATAGGTGTGGCGCGTCCGTAGAAACCTAATGAGACACCAATGAGTTCTCCAGAGAAGAACTAGGAGAACGTTCTCCTTCCTCAGGAACCATAAGGAGAACGAGGAGAACGTTCTCCGGTCCTCGCGAGAAGAACCTTCTCCTCGTTGTCCTGAGGTGACCTGGGAACGTTCGTGAGGACGGGAGAACGTGGAGGCGAACATCTTCGGCGCCACCGATATTTCTGTCAGGCGAAAATAATAAAGTAATAATAAAGTTGAATAATTGAGAGAACGAGAGGCGCTGCATTATTCACGGTTTGTGGCGATGATCCGGACGCGTGTGATACACCCTGCGTGGAGAACTGTTCCCCGCTTCGACTCTGAGACTGACGGGCTGTGGAGCTCTGAAGAGGCGCGAGACCTACAGTACGGAACGCGTCGGGAGATCCGTATTCATCCCTTCATCCAGGGAGACCGCTCATCAGCCGAGTCCTCCTGTGATGTTAATAGCGGTTTGAGGCTCAGTCATTGGTAATTAAGGCCGTCTCCGCGTGGGGGCCGTCCATGTTTAATGAGCTTTACGGCGGGAAAACGGTGGCTCCCCCCCCCCCCCCCCCCCCCCCCTTCTCTTAACGCAAGCAGGACCAGCTTTCATAATTCATGAGACGCCTCGCATGAAGCGTTCACACGCCGCTCGGCCCGGGCCAGGGCCGCGCACGGCAACAAGGTCACCAGGAGTCGCTACGGCAACAGTGTCACCAGGAGACGCCACGGCAACAGTGTCACCAGGAGACGCCACGGCAACTGTGTCACCAGGAGACGCTCTCCTCCTGAGAAGGACATGTTAATAGAGAACAAGTGAACATGTTAATAGAGAACAAGTGAACATGTTAATAGGGAACAAGTGAACATGTTAATGGTGAACATATTAATCGTGAACAAGTGAACTTGTTAGAAATTAACAAGTGAACATATTAATGTAAACAAGTGAAAATATTAACAGTAAACAAGTGAACATAGTTATAGTGAACAAGTGAACATAGTTATAGTGCGCAAGTGAGCATTAATGCTGAACAAGTGAACATGTTAACAGTGTTTCTGTTGAGACAACGCGGTACATTGTCCTAGATATTCGTGTTAATTTGCATATTACACAAGTCGCCCTCAGCAAAGTGCTCTCTCTCGGCGTTCTGATGTGCATCTTCATGTCACAACACGCAGACGTGTGTCAGAATCAAATGTTTTAACCCTTCTCCCTCCCTCCACTGCACACACACACACGCGCACAGACACACACACATGCACACGCACACAGTAATTAGAAAACATCCACACACACACACACACACACACACACACACACACACACACATTAGAAAACAATCACAGCCACACGTTACAAAGCATGCGTGCACATCAATAAAATGTACACATGCACACACTCGCACACATTTTCAAACGTACACGTACGCACACTCTCACGTTAAACTGTACACACACGCACTCTCCTATGTCTGGCATGTATGTGTTGCACACATGAACCATATCATCACAGAACATCAGAACCACAGAATACAGATCAATAAAACCTTCAACTATACAATTATATCAAGAAAAATACAGAATCTTAGAACTATAGAACCATGGAATATTGAACTGTAGAACATAGAACTACAGAATGACAGAACCTAGGACCATATAGTGTGTGTGTGTGTGTGTGTGTGTGTGTGTGTGTGTGTGTGTGTGTGTGTGTGTGTGTGTGTGTGTGTGTGTGTGTGTGTGTGTGTGTGTGTGTGTGTGTGTGTGTCAATATGACAGTAGGGAATGTAATGTTGTTTGAAAGAGGTCAGCCCAGCACTGGAGGCGAAGGGAGGGGGGGGGGGGGGGGGGGTGGGAGGCAGTGTGTAATAGGATCTACCTCCAGTACCTCTGTATTAGGGCTGAGCCATTTGGCCTAAAAATCTGGCCTCCATAAATGACAAATATGCATATTTTTGAGTTCAGATTTTATTTGAAGGTTGACGATGATTAACAAGGGCCAAATTTGTTTGCCACAGAATTTAACCAAACTCTAAACACTCACTTTTTTCAGCGCATGACATTTTAATCTTAAAAGAACATATTTGTATTTTTATTAAAAAAAAATCGATTATGACCATAAATTCGAAAAACAGATGAATGGCCCAGCTGTACTCTGTATTACCCTCCTGTATCGCACAGCGTGTGACCACCTTAGGAAGGCAATTAAGGAGCAGGTAGGGGTACTGTCTAGCCCCTGCCTGCTCCTTAATGACCTGTTTCTGTACTGTCAAGCCCCCAACAGTGTGATGCTTCATTTTTATTACAAATGTCATTTCGTTGACAAGCGTGTCAGCTCTATTTGGTTGATTACCCGAAGCCCTGCGCAAACAGCCCCCCCATCCTCCTCTATCTCATCTCCTCTCCTCTCTCCTCCTCTCCCCCCCTATCTCCTCTCCACCTCTATCTCCACTCCTCTCCTCCTTATCTATCTCCTCTCCTCATCTATCTCCTATTCCCGATCCTCCAACACTCTGCTTGACCTCCCATTGGCCCACTCTCCCTCTGCTGAAGGCAGTGTGTGCCGACCTCATGCTAACCCCTCTCTCTCTCTCTCTCTCTCTCTCTCTCTCTCTCTCTCTCTCTCTCTCTCTCTCTCTCTCTCTCTCTCTCTCTCTCTCTCTCTCTCTCTCTCTCTCTCTCTCTCTCTCTCTCTCTCTCTTCCCCCCCCCCCCCCAGACAGTAGGTTTGTCTGTGGTTCACTCGAGGTGAACACCCCCCCCCCCCCCCCCCCCCCCCCCTCCATGCTAGGTCAGACCGGGGCCTCTCTTGATCAGCTGGTGTGCCAGACCCTGCTAGCGCTACATGCTACTTGTTGGGCTACGCTACGCTAGGTCTCGCTCGTCGATGGAGCTCCTGGGCTGGGGAGCGTCTGACGTCACACGTCCCACAGTAACGAACGGGACGGGGGGACGGGGGGTGAGGGGTCAGAGGGGGGGCTGGCGCCTACAGAGAACATGTGTACATGTTCCAACATACACCTTCCTGCAGAGACACGAACCCCTGGCCTCCGTCTCCGTCTCCCTCCACCTCCCTCCTCCCTCCTCCCTCCCCTGTCTCTCTATCGGTCTCCCTTCCACTCGTTCCCTCCCTCCCTCTGTTTCTGTCTCAACTCGTCTCCCCCCTCCTCCCCCAGGGGCCTGACGCTACGAGCACAGTGATGCTGTCCGGCCTCTCTTCACCTCTCCTCTCCTCCGTCGCCGTGGCAGCTGATCGCTATGGCGACGTTGTGAGGCCAGAGGGGGCGAGGGGAGGGGGGTGAGCTGTGGGGGGGTCAGAGCACATGGCTCTGACGGCGGGGGGGGGGGGACCGAGGGCGTCAAACCCACGGGCCTGGAGCTTCACGCTAGACAAGTGTGGAGGAAATTGGTTCTCACTTGTCACAGTTTTCCCTTTGCAAACCCACCCCGGTACGAGCGCTACGAGGTTGTTCTCTAAAGCGGGAGGGCGGGGGGTGACGGTGGCTCGTTGACACCTGGTTGTTGTGGTTCAGAGTTACAGTCGCCGCCGTGGAAACCACCAACACACCCAGCGCCGCCTTCAGCCACATCTATCATCTATCACGGCCTTTAATCCCAGCACACCCCACACCTCAGAACGGTCCCGGAATGGATTCTGCGCGGGTCTTTTATTAGTTTGGGGATCCGCCAGCGGGTGCCTGCTCCCGCCTCTGGCTTTCGTGACGGTGGCGGCAGCCGGATCGGGTTCATCAGCGGCGCCCGGTGTGAAAAGTTTGGTGTGCGGGAGAGAGAGAGAGAGAAACAAGGGAAGCCGACACCAAGTTGTGCTGCTCCTCTCCGGCGCGGCCGCGTCTGGTGCGCGCGCGCCTCGTCTACACGCTCCATCTTTGATTTGCGACGATGTAAGATCAAGTTGTGCGCCGGGTGCGTTCCCGCGCCTTTCAAGCCGCCGCGATCTCACGCCGCGACGACACAAAGGCGACGGCGGCGGGGAAATCTGAAGCGTTCTGCCGCTCAACAGGCCCCCCCCCCCCCTTCCATCACCCCCCCCCCCCCCCCCCCCCCCCATCAACGACAGCAGCTCACCGCCACTACAAATACTTTAGAAATCAATGATTCATGGGACAGAGTCAAGGCTTCTTTAATCTCTGCCTTTTATCCAATTAAACATTCTTACCCCCCCCCTCCCCTCCACTCTTCCTCTTCCTCCTCCTCCTCCTCTTCGTCGCTGGGGCCTGTGAAGACAATCTCTCTCCAGTCCTTCCACTTTGACTCTGTAGCAGAAGAGACTTCTAAAGGCCAAGGAATAAAGGGAAGAAGAGTATAGATGAACCTCCCTCCTCCCTCTCTCCCTCCCTCCCTCTCCCTCTCTCGCTCCCTCTCCCCCCCCCCCCCCCTCCCACATGAGTGTGGTGCTACGTTTTCATTTGTTGCAGAATAATTTAATCATCAATCCTCTTAGCTTAGATGACGTTAGCTTAGCTCCCAGTGCATAGGTTAGAAATTCCATCTCAACGTCACGATAAATAATTGCGATAATAATTATTGATAATAATAACTTGAATAAAAATGCATAATAATAATAATTAATGATAATATTAATCACAATATAAATTCCGTCAGTGTGTCACTTTTTGATAAAATATTTCTGGCAAAGTGCTTTGATGGGTTAAAGAAAAGCAGAAGGTCCTTAAGAATTTAATAAAGTGCTTGAAGATAATGTCTAAAAAAAGATTAGACGGATAAAAAGAAATCAATTCGTAATATTTCAAAAGAATAAAATGAGAACATCACATGAAAGCAGAACCCACATTAAAAAGCAACGGTATTCTGAACTTATTAATCCTACAGTGTGAGCAGGCATGCTAAGGGCCTGCGCGCTGATACACGCACTGGGACCAGCGTTCCCAGTCGGAGGCCCTGGTTTACACTGGGAGAGCGTGGAGGTTTGTACTCTATTAACCCTCGACGGTTCAGTGGAGGCCCCCGGCATAAAGTACAGGACAGGAGTAGAAATACAAAAGGGTTAAACAATTGAAGTAAGAAGAATGTTTGTACAATATAAATAATATAGGACACATTTATATGTACACTGTCTAGTGAAGTATCACTCTACACACACTACAGGCCTGTGTGTGTGTGTGTGTGTGTGTGTGTGTGTGTGTGTTGTGTGTTGTGTGTGTGTGTGTGTGTGTGTGTGTGATGGCGAAGCGTGTGCCTTAGGACTGTCTGAGGGCTCAAAACCATCTCTGAGGGCCCCTACCCCTCCCTATTTTTCCACACACACACACACACACACACACACACACACACACACACAAACACTGACTCTCGTGGTTACCGCTGGTGACCCCTGGTTACCTCCCATGGTTACCCCCCATGGTAACCCACGGCTACCCAGAGTGTTATATTCATTTGATTTTATCATATGTATCAAATTATATATAAACTCATTATATCTGTATACATTTTTTATCAATTTCTTTTGTTGGTATCATAGCAACTGAATGTAATTTCTGGCAAAAAATGTATTGATGTATAGTAAGTTAGTAAATAAAAAGTATTT
The DNA here is from genome assembly GCF_026213295.1 of Gadus chalcogrammus. Taxonomy (NCBI): domain Eukaryota; kingdom Metazoa; phylum Chordata; class Actinopteri; order Gadiformes; family Gadidae; genus Gadus; species Gadus chalcogrammus. The sequence continues at coordinate 17,124,719 of NC_079423.1, read as the reverse complement.
ATAGGGCACATTAAAATACAGTCTGGTGCAAAAAGGCATGCAGAAGAAGCCAGACACCGTTATACTTGATTAAGAATATATAATAAAATAACACTTTATCTGAAACGATCAACTGTTAACCGTAAATAAAGAGCCGGTTCTCAAAGGAGCGAGGGACAGACAGACAGACAGACAGACAGACAGACAGACAGACAGACAGACAGAGGGACAGACAGACAGACAGACAGACAGACAGACAGACAGACAGACAGACAGACAGACAGACAGACAGACAGACAGAGGGCCAGACAGACAGACAGACAGACAGACAGACAGACAGACAGACAGACAGAGGGACAGACAGAGGGACAGACAGACAGACAGACAGACAGACGGACAGACAGAGGGACAGACAGAGGGACAGACAGACAGACAGACAGACAGACAGACAGACAGACAGACAGCCGACGGCGTGTTCGAACCCGCGCTGCGTAACCACTGTGAGCGAGTCCCCCGCCGACGATGCCTCGCAGCGAGGGCCCTCGACCCCGCCGGAGCCCGGGCCCCCTGAACGCTCCCGTCTGATAGGCCGACGCCCGTCTGTCCGCCCTCCGAGCGGAGCGTTGAACCCGTCTATTTAGAGCGGCGTGTCTATCACCGCGGCAGACGGGGGCAAAGGAAGAACGCCGTAGATTCACAGAATAAACCCAAATTAATTTCATATATCATGCTCCCTCCAGGAGATGGTATCTTCCCGACGAGTTAAGAAGAAGAAGAAGAAGAAGAAAAAAACATTGTCAGATATCTCTTAAAACCGTCTTATTGTAAGATACCGCTAATTAAATTGTCAGTGTTATTAATTGGGTTGAAGATAAGTTGGTATTGAGTTATGGACATGTTAAACTCAATTAAAGATATCTTCAACTCAATGAGAGATATTCAAATGCAACGGCCCGTAACCGTCCTATCAGCACGCCACCGCCCCGCGACGCACACATTCGGTTGTGCGTCTAAAGTTGTGCGGTTATCGCAAATCCGCTCAACTTTTTTATTTTAAAAATAGATGTTGTCCACGTTGAGCTTTTGCGACGTACGTCGCGTCTTTAATGTGGCATAATGATAGTTTAATCCTCCTTATCGTGTTTTTTTTGGAAATGGAAAGAGCAGGATTAGTGTGTGCTCT